>NC_140223.1:32287355-32479855 GCF_951802725.1 Rutilus rutilus
TCCATCTGTTATCATCCCTATCTATCTATCTATCTATCTATCTATCTATCTATCTATCTATCTATCTATCTGTCTGTCTATCGTTTTGTCTACCTATCTGTCTATCACCCATCTTCCATCTGTTAGCTATCTATCTATCTATCTATCTATCTATCTATCTATCTATCTATCTATCTACTGTATCTATCTATCTATCTATCTATCTATCTATCTATCTATCTATCTATCTATCTATCTGTCTGTCTGTCTATCGTTTTGTCTACCTATCTGTCTATCACCCATCTTCCATCTGTTAGCTATCTATCTATCTATCTATCTATCTATCTATCTATCTATCTATCTATCTATCTATCTATCTATCTATCTATCTATCTATCTATCTATCTATCTATCATCATCCATGTCTGTATATCCATCTATCTGTCTGTCTGTCATTCATCTGTCTGTCTCTATCTATCTCTGTCTTCTCTTTTAAATCATATTTGTTTCTAAACAACATTAAAATGCACTCAAAAGTTCACAGGCTTGTGTGTCCCACTGTTTTTCCTTTCTCAGCCTCTTCTGAAAGAGGTAGTTAAATGAAATTTTGCGGCCACCCAGCGGAGAACTCGACCAATGGGGAGAAAGTCGAAGGCATTCTCTCAGACAATGGTGCTTTCATGTGAGCGGCCCAATGGCCAGTCACGCCATCCTTTAATTGCCGACAAAACGCCTGCCAGTGCTCGTTCCTCAACTAAATTTAGCAAAACGCTAAAAAACAGCGGAGAAAATAAAAGCGGTATTACTCAAGACTATTAATAGAAGTTTGTACGGAATGGCAGACGGAATAGTATAGCCTCGCAGAAGCGCAGGGTGACAGATGAAGAGTGTTGGGGTGTGAGGAGACTACAGTGATCTCAGTGTGTGAGAGAGGCGCTGGGGGCCACATGGCCTCTCATCTGGGGGAATATTTTGAGCGTGTCACATGGGCGCATTAAAGGGACTCTCCCCGCGGTGCCCGTAGCCAAGACGCCCCTCACATGCCTCGCATTCAGCTCCAGGCTTTCAGCTAGTGAAAAGTGAAGTACAAGTGTGACACTGTGGTGTGGTTTACTGTGAAATGGGTTATGAATATAGACTACTATTTTTAACCCAGATCACATCTGTGGGAGGCACGGAAACCCATTTTGGTTATCACACAGCATCTAAACCTGCAACACTCCAGCTGAAAACGTTTGTGTGCAGTCCAGTGTCAGTCTGAGTAGAGCGTTTGCTTTTTCTACATTCAGTGGCTGCAAGAAGTGTTCAGACACTGAAGTGCATTTAAGTTAACTCAAGTTAAAGTATGAATACTATGTCAAAGCAACAAGAGAAAAAGAAAAAAAATTTAAAAAAATGTTTCACATTTAATTATTAAAAAGTAAATAACTTTCTTTGAAGTTGAGAGTCTAATTAGTAACACTTTACAAGAAGGTTTCATTTTTGGAACTTAACTACACTAGTTAACTTGAACTAACAATGAAGTTGTATGTAATAAATGTCATTGATTTATGACACATGACTTTATTTTGACATAATATTTTCACAATAAGGGGTTTTGTAAAAAAAAAAAAATCTGAGAAATATTAACAGAAAAGTATGCCAAACTACTTAACTAGATTTTAATTATTTTAATAGGGTTTTTTTCTTCATAATGATATCAGACAGTTTTACCACCCTGCCTTTATTCTCCTCCAAAAAATATCAAACTTAATTTTTATTAAAAAATTAAGTAAAAATTAAATTATGATGAGTGTCATCATAGAAGATGTGTATTCAAGTCAATGTACCGTATGTAGGAATTACATCTAAGTTTTGTGTACATTTTGTCTAAGGACATTTTTTTATGAATTAATAAATCTGGATCAAAACTAAAAAAAAAAAAAAAAATTAATTATAGAAAAAAATTTTTTTAATGTTACTGACACATCATTCCTTAGACAATCTCCAGTTTATTTTTATCTGAAATTGAACATAATCACCAAAAGTTAAATTTGGGCAGCTCCAACATAAATGAAAATGATCAACATCCATATAACAAGAAAAACGCAACTTTTCTACCCAAAATCTTTCCATCCTCTTGAAGAAGTGCATGTGTGTTGTATTGTACACTCAGAACATGGTACAGTTATTATTGTTAGGTAAAATTTTTGTTTAAATCCACATTTGTACATTGAATGAATGTGGCATAAAGTGGTAATTCACTGCTGGCGAGATGGGTTTTTAATAAAACGCGCAGTAGTAGTTTTATATTTTTATTGGTGTGCATAACTAGAGAAAACAAGGCTCTTTGTACCTTTGCTAAAGGTAAAGAACACCTTCAACACCAATTATAATCTGTAGTTTCCACAAAAGTCCTGGAGCTGACTTATAGTGATAAGTTTGGTGCAGGTAACATGGAAAGAATACACATTTGTTAGGGGGGGCTTAAAGAAACTATATGTAGCCTAGTTAGCATATTGAGTTTAACCCTGCAGGCCGCACCGTACCACCGCAACTTTTGTTCTTAAGTGTCACACCATGAGACGTGATCTAAGCGGGGTCGATGCTGAGGTGTTGCGCTCTGTAATGTGATGACATCATGGCTGTGGATAGACCGCTGGATTGAGATCTAGACTAACTCCGCCTCAACCCGTCCAAACCCACAATCAACACAGACCAACATAGTCCAGCTAACGAAAGTTGATGAGCTCCTTATATTATAAGCAGGCGGGTTTTGTTACTTAAAATAAGGTATAATTGTATGGGTATTATCTAAGGGCTTTCTTAACATTAGTGGTTTGTTGCAACTGGCTGCGAGTCCCCATGGACTTTACTTTTGGTAGATAATATAGAACAATGTTATTTTAGGATCATTGATATACTATTATAGTGTTTGTTAGTATATAATAGTATATTTTGAATTGGTTTTTTTATTTTTAGATTTTCTGTTTTCATCTTAATTTCAATTAAAGTTTTAGTAGTTTTGTTGTTTTTGTCCTTTTTAATAGTTCTATTTAGTCTTTCTATATAGATTTATTTTATCTAGTTGTTTGAGTACTTTAGTACAACTTAAAATATATTCAAAATATATATATATATATATTTTATTTCAGCTAGTTGCAAAGGCAACATTTCTCATTTTAATTTAGTTTGTTTTTATCAGTTAATGTTTGTTTTATCAGTTAATATATATATATATATATTATTTTTTTATTATTATTATTTTTTTTACTTTAAACTTAAAAATTTGAAATGTTTTCTTGGCAATTTTTTTTTTTAACAGACATGCTAACTGAAAAAAGTTTAAAGGGTACATAACACACTCTTCTGCCAATCTCATGTTAATCTTGAGTACTTATAGAATAGTATTGCGTCCTTCATATCTCTGAAGAGTCTTTAGTTTGATCAGATTTATAAAAGACATAGCTCTGAGCGAGGATTTCATAAAAACATGTGTTTGGTTGTACCCCTGGGGGGCAAGAGCTGCCCAAAGTTGCCCCATAGACATACTATGGTGAAGGGACGGTGAAGGGACGGCCCATGAAACGGGGAACTGGGAAGTTGGTGAAGATGCCAAGCAGACCTACTGCCAATGGGACCAATTCCGATTTAACATTCAACAGAAACCAAGCTGCCACTATAACGTATAGGGCTGTCACTTCACGTTCGAAAATCGATTGCACAATCGATCGGACCAGCCAACACAAGTTTCGAAAACGAAAATCGATTTTAGCGGCCTTCTCTCGGAGCGCGTCCAGCTCGTCACGATACGCCCGCAGCGAACGCGCGTCACACAGCAACTGCAGGCTCTGACAAACACGCATAACAGCAAATTATACTTCTGCATAATGTTTCTCTTTTTACTACAAAAATGTGAATTCTGCCGGTATTCAGACAGTCTCATGCATACAGATACAGATTCGGGCTACGGTCTACAATCGCCTACGTAGGCGAAATTTGTTTGACATTTCTGATCGTAAACACAGCCATGTTGAAGCCTGCAGTAATGTTTTTCATTTATGTTATGACAGTCCACTCTGCTTATTGTTTTTCGAGAATGTTGCACTCCTGTTTGTCATTGTGCACAAAACTTCACGTCAATAAATTATCAGAAATATTGCTGACTTGTGCGTGTTTCAAGCGCCCTCTTTACATTCGTCCTAATGCCTGTTAGTTGTCCGTGAATTTGCCTGTATTTGGCGTTGAAAATGGAAACGTCTTTAGACATGGAAAATCGATTTTACAATCGATTCAATGAACACTTATGTCTCAAAAATCGAACAGGAATTTTTCACAAAAGTGACAGCCCTAATAACGTACTACAGTATTCTATAATTTGACCCTCGTTACATACCAGAGGACTCTCGATGGCCCCCTTTCTTAATGAGGTCTGTGGCGCCAGGATAAGTTAGTTACAGGTTGGTGAGGAAGACCTCAAACCAGACCAGGTATCTGATGAAGCGAGAATAATGCTGTAGAGTGTTGAATGTTATACAAGCTTTGAAGTTTAACAATATTAATCATATGCAATATTACAACTTTGTTCAATATAATTACCTGGAGTAGTTCTGACCATCAAATGCAAAGAATAAGTCCACCATGTCCCCATTGCACTTATGTGCCAGGTTGTTGGTCTTCACAGAAAAGAGTAGCATGAAAACGAGCCGCCCATGGTCCGTGACAGACAGCCAGAACACTGCTGTTTTGCCGAGATGACCCTTGCAGACCTTGTCTTGATACTCCAGATAATGCCTGATGATGTTGAGGGTGGAGTCATCTTGAAGAGCAAGGTTGAGGTTCTGTCGGTCACTTGATGAGGTTGAGCAAAGCCTCAGGAGTGAGCAGGACACCCTCTTCCTCACTGAAACCAGCAGCAGCCACTCCAGTGCCTCACAGACTGTCTTGAGGCAGAAGAGGGCCTTGGAGTATGCCTTTCCCCTTAGCACACTCTTCAGGCAGCCACTTGTGACCAGCTGAGCCTCAGGGACGATCTCACCAGAGTCTGAACCATGGTAATTATGGTTAGTGATCATGCCAAGGTAGTTCATGGCAGTATGGAACTGACCTGGGAGGACTAGGTGGTGCTTGTACTTCTCCCTGAACTTCCAGAGAAGTGGTAGAGCCCTCATGCACACGCCCATATCGAAGGTGTTGATGGTGTACTTTTGACCGACTTCAGCTATAGCCTCCTCAGACTGCCCTTATGTACTGTAGTCCTCAAAAGTCCTGTTTGCTAGCATTAGTCAAAGGAGCCAACCACCATGTCTCTACTATGTTCTGATGCAGAGATACTAGGTCTTGCTAAATGGTTGCTAGGGTACTGTGTGGTTGCTAGGGAGTTTGATAGCTGCCAATGATGAAACTCCAAAGGCTGCTTGTCAGTATGAATGATATAAACCAACTGCAATCCCTCTATGACATTCGGATTTGAAGATATCCCTCTTTGGGTTTGGGTTGCTAGGGTGCTCGGCAATGGTTGCAAGGGTGTGGCTAGGAAGTACTGAAGGTGATTCGTGATTGGGCGTTTACTGACCCGAGTCAAATGAGCCCAGTGCCCACCCTCATGTTTTTATTATGCTTCTATCCAAATATATCCCTTTGACCTCTCTCAGTGGAAGTCTATGGAACTTGTTGCTAGGGTGCTCTAAATGGTTGCTAAGTCG
The DNA here is from genome assembly GCF_951802725.1 of Rutilus rutilus. Classification (NCBI taxonomy): domain Eukaryota; kingdom Metazoa; phylum Chordata; class Actinopteri; order Cypriniformes; family Leuciscidae; genus Rutilus; species Rutilus rutilus. The sequence continues at coordinate 32,293,019 of NC_140223.1, forward strand.
TGGCTTGATAGCTTCATGGTGATCCTGAGAGACCACCCCCTGTCTCTATGACACTGTTATCCAGAGTTCTGTTCAATACAAAATTCCTATGCAAGTTACCATTAGTAGGATAAACACGTATGCACAATCCTGGTTTCATGGGCCGTTCCTTCACCATAGTATGTCTATATGGGGCAGCTTTGGGCAGCTCTTGCCCCCCAGGGGTACAACTTACACTTAAATGTGGTATCCCACATGTTTCTACGAAATCCTCGCTATGACTCGTCAAAGTCTATGGGATTTTTTGCCCAATTTATCATCCGCCGGGCGAACATCATTTGCCCGATCGCTAATAAAAGATAGAGATTTTGATACAAATGTATTTAAACACACACATCATTGCATTATCCCTGGAAAACATTTAATTCACTATACGTTTGTGTTGTTTACATTATACGCACTTGCGTGACGATTTCCAACAAAATTAAATTAAATGTATTTATAAAGCACAATCAAACACAAGTACCGTTGACCAATGTGCTGTAAAGAGTAAAAAATAAACAAAACAGAGACATTTGATGAAGTTGACAGGGATCCTCTCATGACCGGGATCTTTTATCGCTTGGACCACTCCATCTTTCAGTTTCAGACAATCTGCAAATCCAGCGTCGAACTGGGCCTAGTTTATAAAACATTCGTAAAATTACTTAATTGAAATAAGAATACATTTTTAAAAAATACTAAAACTTGAATAAAAAAAAATATTTAAAACTTCAAATATGAAAATAAAAGATAAACTCAAAATATTAAGAAACACTATAATTGCATATAAATAATGTTATATTTGAAATTGTTTGATAAAGTCTCTGCTTTCAAATGATGGCAGTTTTATTATAAAATTCGAACGATAAACGCTTTGCATATATATATTTTTTTTTTTTTACATAATATCAGCAAACTATTCCGCAAAATATGGAGGGTCTCATATTGTCTGCAGGGTCTGGATTTGGTCTAGGTTCTGGAGGGTCAGGTACTCGTCTAGTCTGTGATGATCTGGTTTTGGTTTTGGGACTTAGAGGGTCTTGTCTGGATCTTGCCTGGACAGTGCGATTGGTCTTGTATTAAGGCCCGTTCACGCCAAGAACGATAACTATATTAGCGTCCACACCAGGGTACGATAAGGTTCTGTTTATTATAAGCATGCACTGCTGGATTCTGCTTGGCTTTCAATGTTTTAATCGTTACCGTTGTTGGTGTTATAGTTGTGCTGTGAACTTTCCTATTCCCATAGAATTATAATGATTATCAAAATGATCGTTGTAGTAACCATCCTTGGTGTGAACGGCCTTTAGTCTGAGTCTGGCTCTAATATTGGTCTAGGTTTTGAAGGGTCTGGTCTTGACTCCAACTCAAGTACACAAATGCCACCTTCGAACAGGACTCTTTTGATTGGCCGCCTGTTATCAGTTATTATTTTACACCTTTGCTCCAAGACCCCGCTAAAAGGTTCGTAAAAAGTATCTAACTGTGTTATAAACATTTATACCCGCTCATGTCAGAGAAAGTGTTCTGGGTTAATGAGTATTACACCAGCTGGTGGTTTGGGTTTGTGTATGTATCAGTGTGCAATGAAGCACATGGCCATGTTTAACTAGACTCACACACGCTCGTACCTTCCCATTAGCACGTGTTATATGGCGGCCGCACCGGTGTGCAACAGGTGTTGTGTTCCATGAGCAGGTGTAAGAGGAACCATTAGGGTTAACACTTCAGCGCACACAGCTGACATATCCATCCATCCATCCATCCATCCATCCATCCATCCATCCATCCATCCATCCATCCATCTGACCATTTCTCTGTCTGTTCTAACCAGAAATGCCCTGCGTTTGCCCTTTCGTCCTACTTTCATCCTAGTATGCACTAAAAGTACTTTGTAGGCGTTAGGAAAGTACATACTTTTGAGCGTGTCCTAAGACCATGTCTGATGCAATCATTTTAAACTGAAAGTCGCGATGAGTCATTTGTAGGGTTAACTCTTTCCTTGCCAGTAATAATTTACTACATGTACTTACTGTAGGGTTAGGAATAGGGGATGGTTTAGGGTTAGCTGCATGTAATTATACATATTTTTTTTAGTATTACTACAGTAACTACATGTAACGTGTGAGCTCGATGGTGTTTTTAGCCCCCAATGGCTCCTTCCAGGCAGCTAACCCTAACCTCAACCTTAAACCTACCCATTCCCTCACTGCCTGGAAGGCGCCGTTGCACTCTCAGAAAATAAAGTACATAATTGTACCTTTAGGGGTACAATGGCTTGTCACTGGGGCTGCACCCTCAAGGGTACAATATTGTACCTTAACCTTTAAAAGAAACGGTACATATATGTACCTTTTAATGCTTTTTGACCCTCAAAAAGGTACATATATGTACCTTGAGGTCCAATAATAAGCCCTATGGGAGTACGTTAGTGTAGATTGTACCTTGGGGGACAGAAATGGACTCCTACTGTACCCCTATTTCTGACAGTGTGGGGGCTAAAAACACCAATTTTTAATAAAAAAAAATGAATTATTTAAAGTTATTATTACAGCCACCATTTAAATAATTGCATATATGACAACAAAAAGACACACTATGCAGTTTCCGTTTTTCTGAAGTACTTGTATTTAATGTTACTGTCGTAAATACCACTCACGCAGAGCCGTCTGCACTCTTCCGACCACGCTTTCTTCGTTTTCTTCGTCGACTCTGCCGTGATTCACGTCTGAAATGCGTGCTAGTGTCCTCCATTGAGGCTGCTTCATTGTTGTTGATGTATGCGACGTCGTGCCGTAAAGCAAGTCGTGATTCTCGCGAGATTTGTCAGGGCGCCACCTCTCAAACTTGCATTGCTGGTTAATTAAAATGGTTTAAAATGATATATCAGGTCAGATATTTGGGATGTGCTGAAACGTCATAAATGAGCGCCTTTAGCCACACACCCTCCCGTTCGTTCTTTCCTCACATGAATAGAATGCAAATCAGGATGGCGCATGAGAGTCGAGATTTGGGTCAAGCTGATTTTGGAAGTTCAATCCGATGTAATAAAGCTGTTCGATGGGAAGCAGTGGTTGAATCAATGAGTGTTGTTGGACTTTGTCCAGCGCTGCCACGAGCTCTGCATGATGTCAGACACATTCCTCTGACTGAATCCTATTCCTATCTTGATCTGTTGCATATCTAACTCATTTAAGTGAAAGGCATCCAGTCTAGCAGCGTGTCAATCATGCTGATCTGTTTTCCAAGGTGATATCAGAGTTAAGTTCAATCTCCAGCAATAGATTTATGCATTACTCCTTGTTCACCCTCAATGTTTCTTTTTTTTTTTTTTTTTGCTTTTTTTTTTTTGCTTTTTCTAAAGTGCCCGAGATAATTTTCTGCAGGAATTCACTATTGCAGCCAAATTCCTCGACTGCTATTGTCTGGTTAATCTTTGCACCTGTCTCCTCCCCTTTACATTACTCAAATCAGAATGAGTGTTATGTAATATACACACTTGTTACTGCCTGTTTCAGTTAATGAGGAAAGTTAGGATTATTCACGAAATGTCCAAAGAGACCAACAGTTTTGATTTGGTTTAGGGTTTTGTGTTTAGTTTTGGTTTAGGGTTGTTGTTTTTTTTGTTTTTTTTTAGGGTTTTGTGTTTAGTTTTGGTTTAGGGTTTTGTGTTTAATTTTGGTTTAGGGTTTTGTTTTGTTTTGGTTTAGGGTTTTGTGTTTAATTTTGGTTTAGGGTTTTGTTATGGTTTAGGGTTTTGTGTTTAGTTTTGGTTTAGGGTTTTGTGTTTAGTTTTGGTTTAGGGTTTTGTGTTTTGTTTTGGTTTAGGGTTTTGTGTTTAGTTTTGGTTTAGGGTTTTGTGTTTAGTTTTGGTTTAGGGTTTTCTGTTTAGTTTTGGTTTAGGGTTTTGTGTTTAGTTTTGGTTTAGGGTTTTGTGTTTTGTTTTGGTTTAGGGTTTTGTGTTTTGTGTTTTGTTTTGGTTTAGGGTTTTGTGTTTTGTTTTGGCTTAGGGTTTTGGTTTAGGGTTTTGTGTTTAGTTTTGATTTAGGGTTTTGTGTTTTGTTTTGACTTAGGGTTTTGGTTTAGGGTTTTGTGTTTAGTTTGGTTTAGGGTTTTGTATTTAGTTTTGGTTTAGGGTTTTGTGTTTTGTTTTGGCTTAGGGTTTTGGTTTAGGGTTTTGGTTTAGGGTTTTGTGTTTAGATTTGGTTTAGGGTTTTGTATTTAGTTTTGGTTTAGGGTTTTGTGTTTTTGTTTTGTTTTGTTTTGTTTTGTTTTGGCTTAGGGTTTTGGTTTAGGGTTTTGTGTTTTGTGTTTTGTTTTGTTTTGGCTTAGGGTTTTGGTTTAGGGTTTTGTGTTTAGATTTGGTTTAGGGTTTTGTGTTTAGTTTTGATTTAGGGTTTTGTGTTTTGTTTTGACTTAGGGTTTTGTGTTTAGTTTTGGTTTAGGGTTTTGTGTTTTGTTTTGATTTAGGGTTTTGTGTTTAGATTTGGTTTAGGGTTTTGTATTTAGTTTTGGTTTAGGGTTTTGTGTTTGGTTTTGGCTTAGGGTTTTGGTTTAGGGTTTTGTGTTTAGTTTTGGTTTAGGGTTTTGTGTTTAGTTTTGTGTTAGGGTTTTGGTTTAGGGTTTTGTTTTGGTTCAGGGTTTTGTGTTTAGATTTGGTTTAGGGTTTTGTATTTATTTTTGGTTTAGGGTTTTGTGTTTAGTTTTGGTTTAGGTTTTTGTGTTTAGATTTGGTTTAGGGTTTTGTATTTAGTTTTGGTTTAGGGTTTTGTGTTTGGTTTTGGTTTAGGGTTTTGGTTTAGGGTTTTGTGTTTAGTTTTGGTTTAGGGTTTTGTGTTTAGTTTTGTGTTAGGGTTTTGTTTTGGTTCAGGGTTCTCCTTTGTTTTGTGTTAGGGTTTTGTGTTATGTTTTAGAGCTTTGTGTTTTGTCTTGTGTTAGGGTTTTGTGTTTTGTTTTGTGCTAGGGTTTTGTGTTTTGTTTTGTTTCAGGGATCTGTTTTGTGTTGGGGTTTTGTGTTTTGTTTTGGTTCAGTGTTTTGTGTTAGGGTTTTGGTTTTGTGTTTTGTTTTGGTTCAGGGTTCGGTTTTGTGCAGAAATGTTATTTTCACCGACACAGTGATAAGGTGTGGGTGGTTGCCAGGATCTTCCTATGTGGTTGCTAAGGTGTTCTGATGAATGCTAACTGATTGCCATGCTGACGCTAAGGTGTTTTGGTGGTTCTAGGTGGTCATTGTCAAAAGGACCCACTCCATGTCTATATCACATTCTGTCTGGACTGTTACCACAGTAGACATTAAAGTAGACCAGTAATGAATCAGCCCTGTGCTCTTGAAGAACTGCAGTGTTTGCCTTTTACCCTTCATTATCATAGTGAATGGCATCTGTGTGAAAGAGAGCGAGAAAGAGATTATCTAACGTAACATGAAACACATGAGACACAGTGTCCCAGTGATTCTAGCACGCAGCTCAGCCGAGCGCGAGGGGTCTCTTCTCTTCTTCATGTGGTTATTCATTGCTCTGTCAGAGAGCCAGACGCTCATGGTTGGACCAACTCTAAAGAGCTGTAAAAAACACTGCCTGCATTTCTGACACTCTAACTGGGAGTGGAACTTTTTATAACACTCTCAAACTAATTTGGACCGTTCAGTGCCACGTCAATATTATACTGCAGTTTTCAATCTCCCTTTAATTTGAGGACAAAAATAGATACTCTAGTTTTGCATTGGGCAAAATACATGTTTGCACAGTTAGCACTTATAAATGGGTAAATGCATTAGAATCACAAATTAGATCCCTTTAATATCTCAAATGGATATCCTAGATGGCAATGAGATTATATGAAAAGCAAGTGGAGATTATTCATAGCTCTATACTCTTATGTTGTATGTCAACAATTGTCTAATTTGTCCCATTTTTCAGGGTTTTTCTGAGAAACATTTGAGACAAAGATGATACTTAAATGAAACAAATGAGATCTTTGTCTTTAATTTGTCTCTGTTTTTATCCACGCAAAGTATTTTAGGAGTCACAGTTGAGACTTAGATGATACTTATGAGCAAAAATGAGTTCATCTGACATTTACGATATGAAAGAGCAATAAAATGTTCCTCTCCTGTTGGAAATAAAGATTCTAAATTAGTTGTCTTTATTCTCAGTTGTTTCTAGACAGCAATGAGATCTCCTGCTTTCTTCTGAGAAATCGGGGCTACCTGACTTGAGAAAACAGAGAAAAAAGGCTGTTGTCTTTCCTTTTGCCAAATAGGTAGGAAAACTTCCATAATGCACTGGGCATGTTGTCGTCCAAAGCCACTCCCACCAGTCTGCTATGGATACACTTATCAGAGTTAAATACTGCCTTGCTTTTGTAGGAAATACTTCTCAGCAAACTTTTAGTCATATTGTGTCGACTTGTATTGTTCCCGGTGCAAGAAATCAAAGTGTTACTTTCCGGTCAGTCTCAGCCTCAGACATCACTCCCACGGACCGTTGGCTGAACGTCTGATGCATATGGTACACTTTTCTGTAAACACTTCAGGAGTTTCAAAGTCGCGATCTGATTGGTTGAATTCTACAGGATGTCCGGGAGACGTGTGTGTCGTGTTCTTTAACGGTCCGCCTGGAAACAAATGTGTGACGCCAAAACCCCTTGTGGAAGAAGAAAGCCGTCATGTTAACAACTGTGACAATGAGCACTTACCAGGATCAATTAAACGCAGAATTTTTTCAAGTGTGTTAAGTTCCCGCGAAGTGTGTGAAGTTGCTCCATTGTTGCAGTAAACTTGCACAACATCCTTGAATAATAATTTATTAGATGCACGCCGGTCTGTTATTGTAGGGACATCGACATTATATTGCCACGCCCCTAAACATGACGCGGAAAACAAAACGATCTGTGATTGGTTGCGTTATATATCAGTCAAACGTCCTATTGGGCGGTCCTTGGCCAAGAAAAGAGTCCAGACCTTCTGCCGTCAGTCTGAAGGTCTGGCTACGCGAGACTACTTTCCGGTTGACTTTTGCTGACAAATAAACGTGAATTTCTCAGTCCAGGTAACACGGAGGACAAGCAAACATTGGTCATTTACATATACTACCGACATTGTAACAATACAAAGCAATGTTAAAATCGACGAAGATACACTTTAAACGTTTCTCATCAAATTATTTATGCTATGCACAATAATTTAATGTTGTGAAGATTTCAGGCGACCTGACAATTGCAGCTTCAAGGCCCTGATATACTTTAAGCGAAATTTGAAGAACGAACTGGTGTGATGTCATTTCAAACAAAATCAGGCCAAAACCGAGTTCGAAACAGCTTCCCAAAGCGAACTTTCCGGAAACGTTAACTCTGGCTGGTAAACGCCACTGAACTACCATTGGTCAGTGGCGATGATGTAATAGGTGGGTGTGGCTCTGAGGCTCCGCCTTCTTTGATGTGGAAATCTTCTCCGGTTCATTCTTTTGTTCAGTTCGTCAAGGTCAGACGCGAGTATAAACATGAACACATTTGGAGAGTCGCTTTATAGTAGAAATTGAAGTGTAATTCTAATTGAAAGCAACACTGACATTGTTTTTTCATGTTTAATACTGTTAAGCAAACTTTTGTAGACCTAAAAAGTTCCATATGAATAAAAGTGACGTAACTTGGCGAATTGCAGAGCTGGTGCAAACACATCAACATCGCTATGATCAGATACTTTCTTAACTGCTGTTTTCTCACTGCTGTCATTTTTGTTTTTTGTTATTGAGAGGAAAGCACGCAAAGGTGTTTCCAACTTCTTTTTAACCCCTAAACAAAGAACAAAAAAGAACCTCGCTGTGAGTATGTCAGGCCTTCAGACGACGCCAACTTCGGATCAACATACAATCCGATATCATCCTTACACTGAATATTATCCTTATTTTGTAATCATTACGAGCACATTTATAGTTGCCCTGATTGAATTTCATGATGTTAACTAACCACATAACATATTATATTAAAGCTGTGTATTACTGCCATATGAACATTACTTTCTCACTTATTTATAATAAGAGAATACTTCCTAAATTGTAACATTAACACAAGCTTTTTCTGTAAAGCTATTTGAAATGTGTATTGTGAAAAGCACTATACAAATAAACTTGAATTGATTTGCAGCTCTATACTCTTGCTGTACGTCAACAGTTGTGCCTTTTGTCTCGGTTGCACTTTTTATTTCTTTTCAAAAGGGATTTTAGGAGAAACATCTGGTACAATGTTGATAAAATATATGCATAATCTTCTCCCTCTCAGTGCCCCAAAATCCTTTTACTGTACCAAACATGCCAGCGATGTCCTATTGTGCAAGTCTTTTCCTCTCAACGCCAAAGACATGTGTTTGCTTAGCTAATGTGAACACTTTGTCCGGATTCCTGGAACCTTTACAAAACCGCTTACATAATTTCCAAATAGTGCCACTTCAGACCCTGTTTCTGGCTCAGTCGTGGGTCATTGTTGTGTTTCTTTTTCTTCTTTTTTTCGCTCTGTGATGCTGTTCTTGTTTTTGTTGTTGTTAAAAGTGGCAGGAAAGCGGTGACACAGTTGTAAATATTCAGTTTGGAGAGCGTAATCTCTGTTGGCCCGAGTCATGATAACATGGTGTACTACATCAGAGAGCTGATAGTAGAGTCGGGTGGAGTCGTGTTACTCATTCATGACTTTATGTCTGGCAGTGTTAAACCATCATGTTGACAGTGACTTTCACCTTAACACTCACTAATTGGTTTACAGTTATTCATTATGTACTGTGATTAGGAGTGTGACTATCTATATATATCCGATAATATTTCAAGTTTGTTTATTTAAAAAACTTATATAAATGCCTCTTTCAACTATATTTTAGATATTTTAAAACAGAAAAAAATAATTAAAAGAGTGTGGTTCTTTGTACTAAATTTTTTAATCCATTTCAATTATTAATGAAAAAAAATGTTGTTTTTATTTTTTATAAAAAAGGGATTTTAAAGATTTTATTTTTAAATATACATTTAAAAATATACTTCCGGCTATAGTTTTTTTTTTTTTTTTTTATTCTACTTTTTCTTTTTTACATATATTTTAAATATAAATCAATAAAAAAATGCCCCTTTTAACTATAGCCATTATTTTTCAATAAGATTAAAAATACAATAATTAATCGATTGTGGTTCGTTCTTTCTACAAAAGTGTTTTTAAAATACTTTTTAAATTTATATATTTTTTTAACTTTTTTTTTTTAAATAAAAGATTTTATTTTTAATAATTAAATAAGATTTTTTAAATCGGTTCCTTGTTCAACCATTTTTGTGGTTTCAAAGAAGAATTTAAAGGTGTAGAATTTAAACTTTTTCGATTAAAAACAAACAAAACTGCATGTATTTTGCAGAACAACATTGTTTTGGTTGTGCTTAGGCTCTGTGTGACTGTGCAGATAAATATGTTTCTTTCTCAAAACTACTAAAAAGAGAGATTATCCTACAGCTCATAAAACATTCACTACTAGGTTTAAGATATTTTAACCAGTTTAGATGGAAAGGATCTCAAGCTGACTAGCTGAAGACGTTACTGTAGCTTTACCCCATTAATAGACACAGTACTTCCTTGAAAATAAACTCCAGCACAGCGATGCAACAACCATAATGAGATTACCCTTCTGAACATATAATGCTTTACAATCAACTCTGTTAGAGAGCTACAAATGGAAATGAATCTGTTCAATATAACTCACCTGTTGAGAAATAAAAACAGAACTTTTACATTTCAAATCTCCCCTCAGTTCTCTCCATCTCTGAAAAGCTCATGTTGATTCATGTTTTATTACGAGCTCTGTCGCGTTCACTTTTTACCAGCAGAATCTCCTCTGTTCGGCGTTTGTTTAAAACGGGTGATTCTCCAGAGTTTTGATATTGATCTGCTCCATGTCAACCTTTCTCACTCGTTATGAAAACTAACGACGCACGGGCGAGTGACGTATGTACGCAGTTTCCAGCGAAACCCATCCCGAAAGGTATAAAATATAAACACTGTAATAGTCTTACCATAGTGAATCAGGGTAAGACAAAAACACGATTTGGAAGAAGGATGTATTGTCTCATTATTTATATTTTGTTAATTAAAAAAAAAAAAAAAAAAAGATACAGTGCACCTTTAAGAGACTGTTACAGTCATTACAACAATAACTACCACCATAGAACAAAACCAGTAAAAGGCTCCATTCATCCTGCTCTGTCTGAAAAACAGATCCAAGCATTGTCACACAGAAGTCAACAGCGCGCTGGTGTAGATCTGCATCACGGGGTCATGACAGCAGGTACGGTGTTGTGCTGCGTCTTGTGGGTGTCAAGGTCAGCAAATAACCAGAGCAAAGATGACAAAACAGAAGGAAAGGGAAAATAGATCCATTTCCCAACTTAATACAGGATCATTTAGCACACAACCTGTTTCTTTGGTCATTAGCTTAGAAGAGCACTCAGTAGGGTGTTGACTAACTGGGTTTAAGGAAAGACCTGAAGGTTGGGGGTTAGAAGAGGAGGATGGGTAGAGACGCTCCAGAAGCGCCATCGGAGAGGCCTTTAAGAGGGAGGCAATCGCCCTGGTTACTCAGTAACCCGGAGCAACAGTTGTCGCTCACCTCTCCCCTAATACCCTTCACCCTCAGGCCCACGTGAAGAGGAACTGCTCCGATCCGCCCAGCTCTCTCTCTCTCTATCGGAAGCTGGAAACCAATGCCTAAAACACTTTGATCATAAAGAGACTTCCTCCTAGTGATCTTTGCAATTGTGTTTGGGGCTGGGTGTGGCGGATCGGAGCGTTTGTTTAAATGACAGCCTGTCAAATCAGCCAATTCTTCTTACGATTGTGTTGACATTCTGCGTTTCAATAGCAAAGCCATAATACAGTCAAATATGCACGGGTACCTCACCGCATGCACCATAATCCAGAGGCCCGAGAGGTTTGTGTGACTCACTGGAGGAGTGCCGTGGCTTTTGTGCGCTAGATGCATGTCGGGATTTTGTCACACACACACACACACACACACACACACACACACACGTCCAGACTAGCACAGGGAGGTGCTGAACGGTTGGTGGCAAGAGGAACCAGACTGAACCAGTCAAAGTTCTGAGACTGCTTTCCACAGCCAGGGAGGGTGTGACTGAAGCCTGTTTGGAGGCCAAGGTTTTGACTAACGCCTGGAATGGTACAAACACAAAGACTCTGGTTAGGGTCACTCTATTAGGATTGAGCTGCTTCTTCTGTTGGACACCCCAACATTTGCTGATATACTTTTCCATTAATAGCACTTGTGACCCTCAGTTTGAGAAGCTCTATGGTTAAATAAAATAAATAAATAAAAACATTCTTGACTATTTGTCAAAAACTGTCAAAAAACATATTTGGAATAGTAATGTTATAATGTTGATTTGATACTTTAGAATATTTAAAATAATAATAATAACTGTATTACTTAACCTCATGTAATACAATTATTATTATTATTTTAAATATTTGTATTTTGTACCTCAGTTTCAGTCAGGTCATGAGCGCAATATGCATTGTAATTTTATTATACTTATTATACACAAATATATGATATTAAAAGAAAATTTAAAATTAAACTATATATATATATATATATATATATATATATATATATATATTAATTCATATTCATAATTCATATATCTATACATTTATGTTTTATATAATATTATTTTATATTTATTTTAATATTATATATTTGTGTATGTATATTACGCACATATAATAACATATTTGAAATAAATTATTAGGTAAAATGCTAACATCATTTTCTGAATGAGTATTATATTTTATTAATAATAATAATAATCTATTATGTACAATAAATAATTTATATTATATAAAATGTGCATAATTGATTTTATATGACCCTGTACCACAAAACCAGTCACATGGGTCAATTTTATGAAATTGAGATTTATACATCACCTGGAAGCGGGATAAATAATCTTTCCATTGATGTATGGTTTGTTAGGATATGACAATATTTGGCCGAGATACAACTATTGAAAATCTGGATTCTGAGGGTGCAAAAAAATCGAAACATTGAGAAAATCGCCTTTAAAGTTGTCCATTTATGTGTGCGATTGTGCTGCATTCACTCACAAAATAAATGTTTTATATATTTACGATAGGAAATTTACAAAATATCTTCATGGAACATGATCTTTACTTAATATCCTAATGATTTTTGGCATAAAAGAAAAATCGATAATTTTGACCCATACAATGTATTTTTGGCTATTGCCACAAATATACCCGTGCGACTTATGACTGGTTTGTGATGTATATATATATATATGTGTGTGTGTGTGTATAATATATTTTAATAATAATAACATACATAGATAAAATAATGCTATATATATGAAGAGTTCAGATGCAAAAGCCTCTAAGTGCCATCTGAAATTTTCTTTTAGAATGATCATTTTTATCAAGCTTGTATATTTAAGTTAAGTAATTTCACTTAAATGACAATTAATAGGTAATTTGCATTGCCATTTAAGTGAAATTACTGAACTTAAATATACGAGCTTGATAAAAATGATCATTCTAGAAGAAAATTTCAGATGGCACTTAGAGGCTTTTGCATCTGAACTCTTCATATATATATATATTTTTTTTTTTTTACTTTTAAAACTTGAACTGATTTTTTGTGTGAACTTTTTGTTTACAGAAATGGGTCTGTGGAGATTTCTGGGTGGTTAAATATGCTGTTAGCCATTACTCTTAGTTAACCTTTTGAATTTTATAAACGTTGGAAACCATACGAAAACAGCCAGACACAGAATATGTAATTCAAGACCAGTATTTACGCATGTAAAAATCTCAGATAAAGTTGTTGTGGTCTGGTGCCTGAAGTCACGTAACAAAAGCAGATCATTCAATCTCAGGTTGGGCAGCTGGAAGGAGGACTTCGCCGAAACAAACCAAACTTTCAGCACTGACACGAGGGGTCAGAGCCAAGTGCTCATTATGTGTAATTGAAAAGTAAAACATGAACTCTCTCTCTAGCCTTTCTGCTGCCGTTGTAGCACTAATTGAATGTTTTTCAAATTTACCGAGCAAACGTGTTTTTTTTTTTCTCACGTCAAAGAAGGCGGCATTCGAGAACTTTGAGAAGTACCACTACATGACCTTGAAGCTTAAAGTTGAAAAAATAAACTTTACTCAGACATACACACTTAAAATGTTGTCTTCTGGGAAAATGAACCAAATAGGGGCGAATGCAAAGTTTCGCCCAATCAGATGCTCTCTAATGCCATGGAAATCCCACATTTCTTCCCTGGCGTTGCATCAATAATCGGCTAGTGAACAAAAGCTTCATTCACAGGCTTCCCTACAAAGAGCAGAGTAAAGACAATAAGCAAAGCCATTTACAGCAGGTTACTGTCCACCGCCGCTGTGAAAAGACTATCTCACGCTCTACGTGACTCCTGGTTTTGTTCCTTTGGCTGCTTCGCTTTGGACAGCCATGTAAATGAATGGCCGTGGGTGAATCACACACACGGATGGAGATGAAGTCTCGAGTCCTGACTCACAAGATGAATCACGCAACCTGTTGAGAGCCCGAGTCATCGGAGCAGCTGTCTCAACACAGCGAGGTTACAGCCCTCCATCGGTACTCGCGGTGGGGTGTGTTTTTATGGCTATCAATCTGTGGGCGTATTTTGGATTCTTTTTCCGATTTTTTGGCCTGAGAGAGTTCAGCTGGTCTACTTCACAATAACAGTTGAACTCGGTGGCCACTTCGAAACAGGTTGGAAAATAAACAGTTTTAAGTGTCCGCTCGGAAAAATATGGCCGTTTACCGGTTCAGAAATGCCTCATATTGTGTTAAGTTACTGTTACTCAGGATAAGCTCTCTTAAGGTCATTTCCTGCCATTCAGTGGCGACAGATCTCCACTTACTTTTGGCCGAGAGTCCTTTGCTGCGTGGCGAACACGGTCCAAGTTGGTACTGAAAATAAGATGGGCAAGCAAATCATAATTGTTCCAGCACGGCGCAGTGGTAAATGGAAACTGGACAAAGCTGGGACTTGAAAATATCTTGATGACATTTATACACAGTTGTTCAGAGTATACAGTTAGTGTTACAGAGTTTTTTAATTCATAAGAAAGATTTGCAGTACACATTAATATATATGTATATGTATTTGTGTGTGTGTGTATATATGTATATGTATATATAATTAATGAAATAAAAATACTTTAATTGTATATAATGTCTGTTTAATCTTTTTTTTTAAAGACAAATAATTTATATATTTTATATAATGTATTTTAAGATATTTTAGTATATATATAATTAAAAAATGATCAGATATACTTCAATTTTAACATTTCTATTTATCTGTTTTGAGATATTTTTATATGATGCAGTTTATTATATAAACCATGACAATTTACGGTATATATAAATGTTTATAGTTTATATATGATATATTTATTTAAAGATATTTTACATATTTACATGTAAATAAAATTTGTAATAATTTTTTTTTATATAATTTGAAAGATTAATAAAAAATATTTTCAAGTACACAAAAATAACAATAACATTTTGTGTGTGTGTGTATATATATATATATATATATATATATACACACACAGACACACACACACACACACACACACACCTACATACACACACACACATTACATATATTTAATATACATTTTTATTTAATTTTAAAGATGAATGAAAATGTACAATAATATACATTCCCACGCAAAAAAAAAAAAAAAAAAAAAAAAATCAAGCTTTTGTGTCTGGTTGTCATGTTGGAATGTTAAATATAATGGTAGAATTGTTTGCATTCTGACCCGTCAGGACCCGATGTGAGATCCACCAATCAGAGAGCTTCCCGAATCTCTATCGATTTGTTTGATTGGTTGAAATGAATGAAGAATATCTCGTGCTTTTCAGTGAACATCCACGGGATCGACGCCTATAG
Organism: Rutilus rutilus; assembly: GCF_951802725.1. Lineage (NCBI taxonomy): Eukaryota > Metazoa > Chordata > Actinopteri > Cypriniformes > Leuciscidae > Rutilus > Rutilus rutilus. Next base: position 32,308,042 of record NC_140223.1, read on the forward strand.
TTGCTGGCTTATTTAGCAAGTCTATGTGTTTTTTTGTTTTGTTTTTTTTTTACCTGCAAACAGCACTAAACATGTGTTTCACTATGTGCATTCTTATGCAAGATTATTAATTATTATTTTAGAGCTCTGTTGTGGTCATGCAGCTATGAATCATATCAAGAGAGCCCGATAGAAATTGGTCCAAGTTCATATTTAGACGTGCTTGCTGGTCGTTATAGAAACGGTTGATCAGATGGTCCGGCGAGCATGTGAGTCAGTGATGTGACTGCTCATATCTCATCTGCTGTCACGAAATCAGAAGAGAACGCTGCTGATTGCATAATTGCCATCACGACTCATGTAATTACTTGCTATTTTAACAGATGCTTTTTTTGTGCGTGTGTAAATCAAATTGCAGTAGACCGACTGCAGCCACCAGGAGCAGCTGGATATCCAAAACCAAGAAACAATCACTGAGAATATAAAACCAGTAGTAGCTCTATAGAAAGACAAGAGCTGAATTTGTTGGGAAGACTGCCTTTTCTGCACTGGTTTTGTGATAAGATCTGCATAGTGAATTTAAAGTGTATTGCACGTTTATTGATTGCTGAAATTAACATCAAATTAATCTGGAAATTTCTTTGCACAGCAAAACATGCAAATCAACCTCTAATTCAGTCTCTTTCTCTCTCTCTCTCTTCTATAAGAACTTTTTAACAGATAGTTCTGCTTTTGGATGGATTAACGGAATATAATATAATACAATAATATAATATAATAAAATTAGTGTTGGGCAACGATTAATCGCATCCAAAAGAAAAGTTTGTGTTTATATACAAAATAATTATACACAGTACACACACATATATGTGTGTGTACTGTGTATAATTATTTTGTATATAAACACAAACTTTTCTTTTGAATGTGATTAATCGTGATTAATTGTTGCCCAGCACTAAATAAAATAATAATTATAGGTTTCACTTTATTTTAAGGAGACATAGTTACATTGTACTTACTCAAATTTATAATAATTAGTATATAATAATAATAATAATTGTAATTATACATTTAAGTACTGAGTAATATTAATTAACTTCATGTACTTACTATAGAGTTACGGTTATGGTTAGGTATAATTTAATTTAACAGTAAATTTGGTATAATTTATTGTTATTACTATAGTAAGTACATGTAGTAACGTGTAACTACGTCACCTTAAAATAAAGTGTTCCCGAATTATATATTGGTCACAACTTTAACACTGTTAATCCACTCAAGACCAGAAATATCTGTTATTTAAGTCATTTTTTAGGTGTATTTTTATTTATTTATAACTTTGTGCTTTATTTGCTAATTGACTAAACCTCAATGGAGTGAATGTATAGAAATGTACGAATGAGATTGTACAATATGAATTTGCCACTAATTCATCAAAACGTGAAATAGTTGCGAATTGCTATTGACTGCTCAAGTTTTCATGTCATAAACTAGAGATTCTCACTCTCTGTGACCAAAATATATTACGTTCCTCATTTTATATACTAGAAATGATTATTCAGACTTTGGATTAATATAATTCAGATCCTATGATGTGGTGTGTGATGACATTAAATTCTGGGGAACCACCACCGCCATTTCACAACACACGAAACTGCTCGAATGAGTGGCGCAACACGTCTAGTTGATTAAAATAACTGTGCTAAACATTACTAACAGTTGATTTTACCTCAATAAAGTGCCATTTTTAGAATGGAAACATTGAGAGTTCATTGCATCCGAAGTGGGCGATCGATACGAACATGCAATCAAACTTGAATAACCGTGATGCCAACATAAACTGGCCTGAGAGCAAGCAGTGAAGTCAATGCCAGGAGCAGCCAGCCAGCGCTCTTTCTCCTGTCACCCAGCCAGCCCTCCAGCTGTTTGCTTAACCTGATCGCACGTCAGGAGCACTTCTCACACACATCCCCAGAGATACGAGGTCTCCTGCTCAGACTTGCCTTTCTGAATCCAGTCCAAATCCCACTGGTATAGTAGCACATAACTTTATCACAGAAGTCAAGTAATTACCAGAGCCATGAGGCTGAATCAGACGTGTTTATATGGATTACTGTAACATCAAATGGAGGAGGTGTGTGGAGTCATGTTTCCACACTACAGTTTTAGGTGGAGATGTTTAACATGGGTTTAAAATTACTAACTCGAACTAACTAAACTAACTAAATGACTCTTTTTTTTATTATTGCAAAATGATAAATTGAGGATAAGTGTGTGTGTGTGTGTGTGTACAGTACCAGTCAAAAGTTTGGAAACATTACTATTTTTAATGTTTTAAAAGAAGTCTCTCATGCTCATCAAGGCTGAATTTGATCAAAAACACAGAAAAAACGGTAATATTGTGAAATATTACAATTTAAAATAATGGTTTTCAATTGTAATATATTTTAAAGTGTAATTTATTCCTGTGATAGCAAAGTATCATTACTCCAGTCTTCAGTGTCACATGATCCTTCAGAAATCATTCTAATATGCTGATTTAATACTCAGTTATTATCAATGTTGGAAACATTTGTGCTGCTTAATATTTTTTTTGAAACCTGTGATATTTTTTTTTTAGGATTTATTGATGCAAAAACATTTCAAAAGCCTAAATGTTCTTTTTAACTTTTTATTCAAGTCTCTGGCAGTAAATTGAAGGTTTTTCACAGTTGCTCTATGTTTGATTTTAATTCCCCTTAATGACATTGTGCTTTTTCTCGAAAATCCTCAATGGTTTTCTGGCACAACAAATGTTAAACCTATGAATAATGCTGCCAGCTGTGTCTCTTGGATCTTTTAGTGCTTTGTAAATCATCTTATGGCCATAAGCCCTATTCGCACAGGATAAGTATTACTAGTCATTTGTAATAACTGCGGAGGTTGCCTGTGATCTTAATCCCGTGCGAATCGGCCATGTCAGTAATTTGTAAAGTAAAAATTCCCCCGCAAATGACCAACCATATTTCGCCGAACACCGAGGTCCTGTGATAACATTAGTCCCGTGCGAATCGGGCATCTCTGTGATTTGGCGGGGTCGTTTGTAATTTTTTCAAGGTTTTTGTTTCCTGTGCGCTTTTTTATCCATCTTTCGTGAAGAATGGAGTGTTTTGATAGTATTTTGGGTGCTGGGTCATATCGCTATACACCATACAACTATACAATTTGCAGAAAGAGAAAGCTGAAAATCATCAGAAGAGCAAAAACAAAAAGAATGATTAGATGGAGATGAATGACATATATCGCAGCATGCATTAAGGAACATTCTTCTGTTTATGATATATCGTACAGCTAGACCTATAACGACAAGACATTTCCAAGCAATAGCCTATTGACATTTCTAAATCACACGAGGTCCCCAGATAATACTAATCCAGTGCGAATAGGGCTATAGATTTTCTAATGTAATAAATCAACCTGTTCTCTATTGCATTTCTGAGAGCTCTTTTGACTTGCTCTATAGAGTTTCCGAAGACTTAACATGTTTTAACAAAATTGTGTACCATACCATACAAATAAGTGAGCTGTATTACACAAAAAAAATAAAAAAATTCCGGTAACACTTTATTTCGATAGTAAACTTAAGACATTCTACTAACTATAAGTAACTTTGCAACTACATGTCAACTAACTGTAATTAGAGTATTAGTAGACTGTCTGCTTAATATCTGATAACACTTTATTGTGTTGGTCCCCCAACAGATATTCTACTGACTATAAGTAACTTGGCAACTACAAGTCAACTTATTCTACTAACCCGAACCCTAACACCTAACCATAACCTAACAGTCTACTGTCAGTCTACTAATACTGTAATGAGAGTTAGTTGACATGTAGTTGCAAAGTTACTTATAGTTAGAATGTTTAAAGTGGACTATCGAAATAAAGTGGAACCAAAAATCCTATAACTAAAAAGCATTACATGACATATTTACATTATCACTTTTAATTTGCCACTAAATTGTTATGAATAAATACATATTAAAACTCTGTATCTTAAGAAAAGCCATCATTGTGTCACTATCCAAAGTCCGCATTAAAACATGGGAACCCAACGTGTGTGTGTGCATGTTTTTCTATCCCGGAAAATGTAAAAGTGCAGACAGTTTTGTGTGATGGGTAAGTTTAGGGGTAGGGTTAGTGTAAGTGGACAGAATGTACAGTTTGGACAGTATAAAAACCATTACATCTATGGAGAGTCCCCACAAAGATAGCGAACCAGACGCGCGTATGTGTGTACATACAGTGAGGAAAATAAGTATTTGAACACCCTGCTATTTTGCAAGTTCTCCCACTTAGAAATCATGGAGGGGTCTGAAATTGTCATCGTAGGTGCATGTCCACTGTGAGAGACATAATCTAAAAAAAATAATCCAGAAATCACAATATATGATTTTTTAACTATTTATTTATATGATACAGCTGCAAATAAGTATTTGAACACCTGAGAAAATCAATGTTAATATTTGGTACAGTAGCCTTTGTTTGCAATTACAGAGGTCAAACGTTTCCTGTAGTTTTTCACCAGGTTTGCACACACTGCAGGAGGGATTTTGGCCCACTCCTCCACACAGATCTTCTCTAGATCAGTCAGGTTTCTGGGCTGTCGCTGAGAAACACGGAGTTTGAGCTCCCTCCAAAGATTCTCTATTGGGTTTAGGTCTGGAGACTGGCTAGGCCACGCCAGAACCTTGATATGATTCTTACAGAGCCACTCCTTGGTTATCCTGGCTGTGTGCTTCGGGTCATTGTCATGTTGGAAGACCCAGCCTCGACCCATCTTCAATGCTCTAACTGAGGGAAGGAGGTTGTTCCCCAAAATCTCGCAATACATGGCCCCGGTCATCCTCTCCTTAATACAGTGCAGTCGCCCTGTCCCATGTGCAGAAAAACACCCCCAAAGCATGATGCTACCACCCCCATGCTTCACAGTAGGGATGGTGTTCTTGGGATGGTACTCATCATTCTTCTTCCTCCAAACACGTTTAGTGGAATTATGACCAAAAAGTTCTATTTTGGTCTCATCTGACCACATGACTTTCTCCCATGACTCCTCTGGATCATCCAAATGGTCATTGGCAAACTTAAGACGGGCCTTGACATGTGCTGGTTTAAGCAGGGGAACCTTCCGTGCCATGCATGATTTCAAACCATGACGTCTTAGTGTATTACCAACAGTAACCTTGGAAACGGTGGTCCCAGCTCTTTTCAGGTCATTGACCAGCTCCTCCCGTGTAGTTCTGGGCTGATTTCTCACCTTTCTTAGGATCATTGAGACCCCACGAGGTGAGATCTTGCATGGAGCCCCAGTCCGAGGGAGATTGACAGTCATGTTTAGCTTCTTCCATTTTCTAATGATTGCTCCAACAGTGGACCTTTTTTCACCAAGCTGCTTGGCAATTTCCCTGTAGCCCTTTCCAGCCTTGTGGAGGTGTACAATTTTGTCTCTAGTGTCTTTGGACAGCTCTTTGGTCTTGGCCATGTTAGTAGTTGGATTCTTACTGATTGTATGGGGTGGACAGGTGTCTTTATGCAGCTAACGACCTCAAACAGGTGCATCTAATTTAGGATAATAAATGGAGTGGAGGTGGACATTTTAAAGGCAGACTAACAGGTCTTTGAGGGTCAGAATTCTTGCTGATAGACAGGTGTTCAAATACTTATTTGCAGCTTTATCATACAAATAAATAGTTAAAAAATCATATATTGTGATTTCTGGATTTTTTTTTTTTAGATTATGTCTCTCACAGTGGACATGCACCTACGATGACAATTTCAGACCCCTCCATGATTTCCAAGTGGGAGAACTTGCAAAATACAGGGTGTTCAAATACTTCTTTTCCTCACTGTATATCCCTACTAGATAGATGGATGGGTAGACAGACAGACAGATATACAGTAGATAGATATATATAGATCAGTCAATCCTACCCACACGGATGAGGTGTAAGAAAAAGCCCTGACCTGCTATTCTCTGCTCCAGACCTGAGGCCCTACTTAACAGTCTCCTAGTATGAGTCTAATGAGGGTTAGTATTTCAGCTCAAGGGCTCAAAGCTCTCGAGACCTGCTCACAGCTCTCTCACTGCGGCCTGGACTCAACAAGAAGATTGTACAGGCTGTATTAATTAAAGCAGACGGATTCTCCCTGGGATTCCAGGAGCGTGAGAGTGAGAGAGAGAGAGAGAGAGAGAGAGAGAGAGAGAGAGAGAGAGAGAGAGAGAGAGAGAGAAAGAGAGAGAGAGAGAGAGAGAGAGAGAGAGAGAGAGAGAGAGAGAGAGAGAGAGAGAGAGAGAGAGAGAGAGAGAGAGAGAGAGAGAGAGAGAGAGAGAGAGAGAGAGAGAGATGCAGTATGTGTGTGCAAAGGAAAATGCAGACACCTGTTGTCAGAGCTTAAACTATAGATAGTGTACTCAGAACTCCACGGGTGTAACTGGGTTACGCAATTCATTATGGTAACGGGACATTCTGTGCAGTCTTATTTCTTGTTATGCTACAGTAATTCTAAGTCAGGTTACGTAAGCATTTAGTACTTTTGTCATGGTGGACGTAATATTGTTGTTTTGTATGATCAGCCTAATGCTAATGGAACTCGGGACTATTGTTGGGGGCACAACCGATCCCCCAGGCCCTGTGATGAAGGAGCCCATAAGTCTTTGTTGGGAAAGCTACTTTAACTGCAGCTAAGCTCATAATCATTTAAATTAAAGCAGTTAATCTGCAGTAAAGCTACTACATATTTAGCAATACACTACAAGCTACTAACAAAAGCTAACTGCATTAATGCTAAAATGTTTATTTATTTAAAACAGAATACATAAAAAGCCACACAGGGATTAGGTAAACAAACAAACAAACAGACAAAAACACATACACACACACACTACATTCAAAATAGAAAACATATAAAGCCATACAGGGAATACGTGAATATTTATTTGTTTGTTTGTTTGTTTAAAACAAAAGACATAAAAAGCACGGATTAAGTAAATATTTGCTTATCTATTTATCCATTTAAAACAGAGCAGTTAAAAGCGCACACAGGGAATAAGGTAGGGTAAGTGTACCCATTAAGCCCACCAAAATCTAAGTCTAGTTTTTTTTCATAGATATTGACATAGTTTATAAGAAAAATTATTTGTTAAAATGCAAGATTAATCTCTCATTTGAAATTGTATTAATTAGTTGATGAACATTTTAGAATATAAAATTAAGATAATTTAGGAATAAAGTCAGAAGTCTGGCATGGGCTTAATTGGTACTTTTGGCACCATTTAAGCCCGCATGTGTTCCAAATAAGCCCACATCATCACTGATTCACAAAATATAAAAAAATTAAATGATTTTAAAGAAGTAAAACATCAATATATTTATTTAGTGACAGGGAAGTATTAAAAAAAAAAAATTTTTTGCTAATGTTTGATTAGAGCCCTGGGTATGATGGGTTGGTGTTAGTGGTCGGTGGTCTGGAGCTTTAAGTCGGCTTGACTGGATTTGTAGCTGGAGTCAAGCTGGAAGTTTGACCGGGTGTATCTCGGGAGCCAAGCCGAGTTAGGGCTCCATACTCTGGGCTTAGGGGGCCCTCCTAGTGGGCACCCCACACAGGGAGTCTGGAGCCTTAAGCCGGCTTGGCTCCCGAGTTATGCCTGGTCAAAGGTGGAAGATAAACTGGGTGTATCTCGGGAAGGAAGCTGAGTTGGGGCTCCAGACTCTGGGGTTTCAGAGGGTCTCCTAGTGGGCCCCCCACACCGGGAGTATGCAGCCTTAGGTCGGCTTGACTCCGAGGACTGTGGGGAATATAGGGTCCCTCTGGGAGCTCTCCATGCCCGGAATATCAAGCCTTAACTCAGCTTGGCTCCCGAATTATGCCCAGTTATACATAAAGGACTTTAGGACAAAACGGGCTCTATCTCATTTGAATGTGTGTAATTTGTGTGTAAGTAAGGTAAGGGTAAAAGGTTAGTAAGATAAAAGCACACAAAGACACGTTATCATTAAACACTTTCAGAAAATGAATCAGTTTGCAATTAGAGGGATTCCTCATTGAAACACATCAGGTGGGCTTAAATGGTTCCACAGTGAGTAATGGTGAAAAAAGACAATGTTTTTCTTTAAAAATGTAAGATATGTTTACAAATACATGCATGGAGCTTAAATATACTGTGGACTAAGTATCATAGTAATTTTCATTGTGCCCACATTGAGAAATGTTAAGTTTTTTTCATTCAAGGTTAGCTTGTGTTGGCTCTAGTTTGCATGCGTTTTGTGGCACTGTACCATTTAAGCCCATCTTTAAAAAAAGTTAATTTATAAAAGAAATCTTCTCTACAAAACAATTTATGATGTATTTATTAGTAAATTAATGTAAAATGAATCACAAAACATTTATTGTTTGCAGTTCACATGCTTAATTCTTTGGCAGTCTATCTTTCTGTAAGGCTAATGGTTTGACCTAGAGATTAGCTTTGAACGCAAGCTAATAAAACTCATCTTTCAATTTAAAAGAAAATGATATAAAATGATGAAGTACTATTTGTTCATACACAAAAAACAATACATTTATCTCTTATTTTACATAATATCAATGTAATTTCCAAAGAAATGGCTGAAAATTGCAGAAATGTGTTGATTTCTGAAGGGTCCCGAAACACCAAAGTTTTGGGGTGACTTTGTGTGAGGTCACCTGAGACAGCATGCACATGGGTGGGGCTAACTCAACATTGCCAAATGTGATTGGTATGCAATAAAAAATGTCAGGGAAGTAACAAATCACTGGATTGGTTAAAATAATAAGCAGCATAAAATATAATTTTCTCTTTTTTTTATTTGACTTCAGAGTTGAAAGTGGGCTTAAAGGGTACATGGGCTTAATGGGTACACTTACCCTAATCATTATTTATTTTTTATTTTTTTATTTTTTTATTTATACATAAAAGCCCACGCAGGGAATAAGGAAATAATTACTTATTTATTTATGACAGAATACATAAAAGGCCAAGGTAATAATATCTTTATTACAATTATTTATTTTGTTTTTACAAAGAAACTAAACAAAAAGCACGAAAAGCCACACAGGGAATTAGTGTATCTTTTTTTAAAGGTGCTCTAAGCGATGTTGGGTGACGTCACTTCTTGTTGACGTTCGAAGTATTGTCAAACAAAACGGAGGCTAGCTCGACCCTCCCTCCTCCTCATCCCGTCCCCTCCCCCTCCCTTCCGTGCTTCCTGAAACAGTCATGAACCATTTAGAAAAACCAAACTGGATTTACCCACCTGTCCAGCAAAAACAGAGCCACCTGAATGTCGGATTGGAAGCCCTTCTGGCCCTTCGGATTGGAGTTCTCACCACCTTATGATCGCTTTTCTGATGTAAATTCGGGACTTCGCGTTCCTTCTCCTTTTCCCTAATCTTTGTTATTTGTTCATCGGAACGTCGTCTCTTTGGTCGTGTGTCGGCCATATAAAAATTCAAGAGAATATAATTCTAACGTTAGTCGTTGTCGTTGTCTAGGACATGTCTCCTCTAGCTAACTTCCCTCTTCATGCTTCTCTCTCCTCCACTCCCCACACCCCCCTTCATGTGCACGCGCACTAACCCCCCAACCCCCACCCCCGAATCATTCTTGTCGGTTATTGGCTGGAATAACAAATTAGCGTGGTCCAGGCTGGGCCAGTTCGTTTTTCTTGCTGTTTGTGGAGCCTGGGCTGTCTACAGAGACCGTGTTTTTTTACAGTGTGTTCAGGGGACAGGCAGCTAGCGGATAGTGAGGAGATGTTTGCTGGATGTGACAAAAAAATGTTTTGGCCTAAAAAACGTGTGACATCGCTTAGAGCACCTTTAACATATTCATTCATATGATTCATTTAAATGAACTGATTCACTCAAGTGAATCAGACTTCCTAACAAAGCATGAGAGAGACATTTTTATTGCAATTGAAATTGTGTCCACAATACAACACGACATAAAAAACATTCTTAAATGAACTTGATTATAGTAAAACACTTTCACAAATCCAAAAAATATTGTTAATAGCATCACTACTTTTAATTACTACTCACAAAAAAAAAAATGTAAAAGTGACACAATTGGAGTACATATAAAGAATATTTTTACCATTCATTAAACTTATAATACACATTTTATATTTGTTGTAGATCAAATCGGCCTGGCAACCCCCTTAGTGATGCATACTAAACTAGACACATTTTTATGGCTTTTATGGGGTTAGAATTGTGGCATTATTCCAAATAAATAAATTGAGATTCACAAACAAATTTATTAAGATTCACAAAAATGTATCAAATTCACAAATAAATAGATTAAGATCCACAAATAAATGTAAAGAGTTTCACAAAAAATTATAAAATTCACAAATAAATAAAATCAGATTTGCAAATAAATAAAAAAAATATTTTCAAATGTGTTTTATGTAACAAACACAACTCTGCCTGGCATTTATTTGTGAATCGCTTCTTGTGCATTAAATCCCCTCATGCATCTGTGGATTTTGACATATCCACAAATAGGTGGACTCCACCCCCCTGTTTATCTAAACCAATCAGATCATTTTGAATCTCAACCTCTTCATTTGGAATAATGCAAAAATTCTAAGCCTACGGTCTTTGTCCGTGACTACAGGTTGTGTTGTAATGTCTCTCTAACCAGGCGCTGATGGATTGGTTTGGAAAAGCTCCTGGTAGAGGAGGAAAGCACATGTGCCGTACGGCGTAGCAGGTGGCAAGCGCTGACTTGACAGCAATTAGATGTACAAATCTTTGATTAGACTCATGGGAGCGGAGTCATTACTGCGGCTGAGTGCATCTCTCTCTCTCTCTTTAACTCAATCATCAAATGAAACCGTCCTTAGCTGAACTTTTTTGTGTTAGCTTGATAAAATAAAAAGTATAATATCATAATAATAAAGTAGAATATCATTAGTTTACCTTTATTATTAAATAATATTTTTATATATGAATATAAGATAACATATATTACTACATATGCATTTTATGAAACATCTAATGTTATTTTTATTCATTTTCAACTGTTACATTATTGTTTGCAACTTTCTATTGAGCCTTATTTACCTTTTTTCTTTGAGCTTTTATATCTGTTTTTTTAGTTTCATATCTGTGGTGTACAATAACGTGCTCCTTGAGCTGGGAATAATTTATGTGAAGAAGAATAAATGTACAAATAAATCAATTAAGTTACATCAAGCAACAATGTATCACAATGGATTTTTGGATCATTAATTAAAAATTAAATTCTTCTTTTTTTTAGCATAAACTAAATATAGTTAATTGAAAATATGCTTAAAATAATATAGCTGAATCAATACAGATCATCATTTTCGAGAAGCTCGTCATTTGGTGTTAGTGTTGTATATTTAGTGGTTGACTCACGAAAGCAGCTTCAAATGTATTTGCACGTGTAAAGTGGATAGAGGGTGTAATAATGCGTAATGAAGATGTAGCCTGTTTTGGGAGAGTTACATTTTGCTCTAAATAACTGTCATTAACTTCAAGATAACGGTTTGTTTTAACATGAATGGCAGTTTGTTCGGCTTTTAAGTGCTTTGGAAATGCCACTGTATTACACAAGGGCAGTTTGTCACAGAAATGCTCAGCAATAACCGAGAGTATATGTATTGATCATCCCGTATATACAGAAAATTGCTCTTTTAAATGTCATTTTTATGGATCAAAAGCACTTCAAAAGCGCAATAAATATATTTAGTCATAATAAATGATCTTAACTGAAATGAAACATGTATTCGCTCTTGATCAACTGTTAATTAAATTCTATCACTATATTTATCAAAGTTTATTGTTAAGGACAGAAAAGTGAAACATTTATAATGAAATTCTAAGAAATACTGTTCTTTTGAACTTTCTTTTCATCAAAGAATCCTAAAAAAAAGCATTACAGTTTCCACAAAAATATGTGGAAAAACCTTTGAACAGAAGTGTATGCAACTTTTTTGAGCATTATTCTTCGCGAAAACCTGCGTCTTCTTTAGTAACCACTCAGTACAGTTTAATATCTTATGACCACTGATTGGATGCCAGAACAATGTAGACAGCATGAACAAATAAATGGCACTACAGAGTATTGTAAAATGTAATTGGTGCATTTACTGGTATCTATTACATTTTTGAAAACTAAAAAATGTAATTCAAATATTAAAAATAGACTATTCTAAAACATTCAGGATGATTATATCATTAGAAACAACATAATTAGACTTGACTACAACCTATTCATTTAAATGTTACTGCACAGAGCACATTTTAAAATGTTAATACAGTGAGCTTTCTTTAGTAATGCTCAAACTAACGAGTCCCCTTTGGCAGTCCATCACCTCCAAACTTCAGCGTCTCCCTCGTTTGCTAATTAGAGCTGCAGGTCTTTCCCGCTTCACACTTTCCCACTGTGGACGCCTCTCACCACGGAAACCAGGCTTGGATTGCCCAGAGGCCGTACACCTCTTATTACTCATCTCACAGCATTCCTCCAACTATACAACACTGCCTCTCATAATGTACCGCCAGTAAATACACCATACTCCAGTTATCGCATTTCAATTTCCAGTAACATGCTTTCAGTTTCAAATGTCTAACTCGCTGTCTGACATTTGTGATTGTCTGAGAAGTGGTTAGACAGGATGATCCAACAGTCTCGGCTGTGGATCTCGGAGGAGGCCCATCAACTGAGCTTTGCTCGGGGTGTCTTGGGAATATGTCGCTATAGTGTTAAGACGGTATTCCCAACCCCGTTCATCCCGTTCATCCCTCTCTGGACATGCTTGAACTCTACTATAAAGGAAAGTGCTTTTATTGTTTGAAGTATAAATGTACTTTTGAGTCTTTAAAGGTGCATTGTGTAATATTTAGGAGGATCTGTTGACAGAAATGCAGATCCTGTAAGTTTCAGAACTCAAAACTTCCTCGTTAGTCCAAAAACAACTTTTATTGAAACCAAGCTCAGAAAACAACTCGATTCGGATTTTATATCAGTATGACGTCATAGTGCGACGAAAGACCATCACAGCAGAAGAAGATCGACGCTTACTTCTACATCACTGCCTCTTTAGCCCCGCCCACCGATTCACCCATGTCACATAGTCGACTACGAGACAGACGCAAACACAGAATTACTCCGGAATTTTAATGAATTTTAACTCCTTGCCAAATTATTACCCCCCTTGATGAGGTCACCAATCCTAAACCCACCCCCACACCTAATCCTAAATCTACCTACACTCAGGGGGGTAATTATAATGGCAGGGGTCAGAATTCAGCACAACACTGGCACTAACACCAAGTACTACACATAAAAAATAAGTAAAAATACCATAAGATTAAAAATGAAAATATTTTTTTATAATAGAAGATAAACATAATGTAAAGAATTCTTCAGGAAAAATTATTTGCTAAAGCAGAAAGATACATTTTTATTTTTGTTTAACAAACATTTAGCGAGCTGGATTAAATTGGGGTTATTTTCTGCAAAACACACAAAAAATATATAATTTAAAGAATGTTTTTCATCTAGTCATCAAGTCCATAGCTGTCAACCCTCCCGTTTTTTCCGGGTTTCTCACGTATTTTAACTCTTTTCCCGCTGTCTTCCCGTTTTAGTATTTTCCCGTAAAATATCCCGTATTTTTAAAAGTCTTAAAAACGGCCAGATTTCCATCCTAGGTCTTAAATTTCATTTAGTCAGGTGACAGATCTAAAAAAGTGTTTACCCTCGTTCATTTCCAGAAACGCTGGCCGCAGAAAGTTGTTACAAAGTAGCAAAAAGTATGGAGTTGTAGCCTACAAAGCGGAGCGCTAGATCAGGGGTCTCCAACTCGTCGCTCGCGTGCTACCAGTCGCTCGTGGCTTGATATGAGCTAGCTCGCCAGAGGCCGTTCACATATCGCGTCTTTTGCGCGCTCAAGTTTGTTCAAATGTAGGCGCGCGGCAAGCACGCTCATAATTGAAGCGACGCGCAAATTTTTTTACCAGGCGCAACAAGATGAAAAAAATCTACACTTTTCAGAATGCCGCAAACGCACCGCAGGTCATGTGACAGGAACCAACCAATCACCCCTTTCCATAACAACATTGAAAGCACAGTCAACATGAAGGATGGGGGTGCACCCAAACACTACTAATAAATATAAGCTATAATGTGTAAATGTCAGTAATTTATCTTTTTTGACTTTTTATAAAAAAATATTTAAAGGCTGAAATATGAGGTTTATCTTTGAATAAAACCTTTTTTGTCAAAACTTTATTTGAATTTGTACATGTTAGTAGATAACATGTTGCAAGACACTCTTCTAAAATCTGGCCATCATTTTTAATGGTATTTTAATGTTTACGTAAACAAAAAGTGCATATTGATGCTAATCAATTTGTTTTTTGCTGTTTTTCGACATAAAACTTGTTGAATTGACTTCATTCTGTAGTATTAGTACTTTTTGAACAGGATTCTGTGATAACCGTGATCATTTTGGTCATTTTAATCATCTTATCATTTCCTCTAGTTATGATCAACTAAAACAACAATCAACAATAACTGTGTTTTTACAGTATAATATGCAAAAGTACAATTTTCTATTAAAAAAATATCTATACCTCTCCCTCTGTCTCACACACACACATCAGATAATCCTAGATAGATAGAAAGATAGATAGATAGATACATAATGATCCCGAGGTAGCTATCTATCTAACTTGGATAATGCGTTGTCACGTGTAGGGTCTTAAATTTGAATCTTTATGGTCTTAAAATGTCTTAAAAAGGTCTTAAATTTGACTTACTGAAACCTGCAGAAACCCTGAATGTTTACTTTGTTAATAAATAAAGCTCTTTAAACATATCCATTGGTCTGTAATATATATTGTGTAGTTATAAACTCTTTAGACTGTTAATGATTAGTGCTTTTTTAAAAAAGTTTTTGGGTAAGAATCGTGTAAAAAAAAAAACCCTTATTTTGGGGATGGATTCCGGGAAATCTCCCTTATTTTCAATGTTCAATGTTGACAGCTATGCAAGTCAGTGGCGTTTCAAACTGCAAAAAAGGGCATAAAGGTAACGTACAGCACGCTCTCATAGCAATTTGTAACTATTTTACATTTTGGCAAATTGGTGGCCAATCCGTAGAACTTTGTATTGAATTCTCATTTGTAGGGAGCCCCTCCCATGACATGCAAGAAAAAAAATAGTAAATCCTGCGCAAGGTTTACGATTTCGTTCCCTCGATTTGCTAAATCGTGCGGGCGATTTACAAATTTGTTCCATCGATTTATAAATCATGAGCACGATATAGCAAATCAAGGGAACGAAATAAATCGTGCGCACGATTTAGCCTGCTATTTTTTTTCTGCATGTCATGTGTAGGGCTCCGTACATTTCTAATATTAAAATCGCCACCTCGTAAAATAGTTATGTAACTTAAAGTAATCCACACCAGTGGTTTAATCAACTTGCGTATACAAAACCCAAATCAAGTGTGGGAACTCACCATCAAACTTCACTGGTTCTTCATTAGCCGCTTTCCGACCGGAGGAACCTTTTCACAGTTCCTAGAACTATTGGCTAAAGTACCTGGATGTCGGCGTGTTCGCACCGCAGGAACTAGGAACGATTTTAGTTCTAGGAACTCCATTTGTAGGAACTAATTTAGGGTCTAAACCAGCACTATAGGAACTACCCGGCCGTGACGTTAGTGTACGCTGATTGACCGAACGCGCACGCGGAGCACCAGCACCCGCCATTTTTAAAACAGCTAGAATGTAAACACACAGATTATAGCCTATATATTTACTCCAGAAACTAACTATACAAACAAGGAAAACAGTGATAGATGGGCCTCTAAACCTTTATGCTGAAGAGAAAATCCAACGCAACTTTGCGGGGACCAAGTCAAACATGATTATGTTTATCTGCCCAGCTAGCAACACTGGACATCAACCACACGGCATAGGCTAATAACCTTTTTTTAATATACTGTCTACTTTCTATTACAGTTCTATCTAATAACATATTAAACAGTACTGTTAGACAGATCGCTAACTAATAAACACAGAGAATGCGAGCATTGTTTGCTCTGGCGTTCTCAGCGCCGCCAAAATAAAGGTCCGTCGTGCCGTCAAAATAAAAGTCACTGTGCTTGCGTCACTCCCTTACCAGTTCCTATGGCCGCTTGGCCAGTGCGAACGCAAACAGCAAAACTGAGTTTGGGGGAGAGTAGTTCTTAGAACTGTTTAGAAGTGGACAGTTCCTAGAACTAAGTTCCTGTAACTACTTGGTCGGAAAGCGGCTATAGATGATTTGATTTGGGAGTGAATAATCACTTTAATTGTTGTGTGAACTATTCATTTAATACTGGATAAGCACATAAGGTTCAGCAAAGAACCTTTTTCTGATCAGGAACCTGAAGTTGCTGATGGGACTGAAGGGTCTTCAGATCCACGTAATTGTTCTAGGTATCTGTTATTGAGTGGAGGCCACTTGGATACTTCAAAGCATTATAAAAAAGTAAATAGTTCTTAAAAGAACCAATTTTTTCTTAGTGTGATGATTAATAATCTAAAGAACCCTTTTCTACTATAAAGATCCTTTGTTTCAAAGGTCCCAAGGATGTTAAAGGTTCTTCATGGAACCATAGAAGCCAATAAAGAACCTTGATTAAATGGCATCTAATGAAGTTAAAATGATCTCCTATGAGAACAAAAGGTCCTTCAGGCTGTAAAACCCTTGCTAAAACCTTTCTTTTTAGGAGCATCTGACTGCGTGATTTGATTCGCGTCAAACTGAATTCCTGTTTCTCCAATAGCACTGTGGAAGTAATAATCAAAAATCTTTCAAGAGGCCCACAGCTCAAGATTAATTGTCTTGCTCTGATTAATTACATGTCATTTCCCGTAGGAAGGATTGTTCTCTGCTGTTTTGCCATTTCTGTGCTCAGTCAACTTCCCTTTCTTGGTTCTCGGTGCAACAGCAGCGAAATTCAGCAGCACTTTAGACATTTTTGGGGGAAGAAAGTTTACATTTCAGCAGGATGTAATTTCAATCCATTAATGTTTAGATTAGAAACCTTTGTATAAAGAGTCAAATATCAGACTGTCTGTTTTTTTGTGGGAAAACAGTGCCCGCAGAATTTCAGAATCTCAGACAGGTTATAATGGTAACACCAGACTATACAGTCAGATTATGTTTTGCATTTTAGGTCATTAAAGGTGCAGTATGCGATTTTTCTAAATCATTATTAAACACTGTTGATATTTGAAATCAACCCAAACAAACACACCCCTCCCTTCATTGCTCCGCCCCCAAAATGCACTAACATGCAATGCAAGAGTGGATGTCTCTTTTATAATAGCAGAAGAGAAGTAAAAAGTAAAGTGAAGATGATGATGATGAACAAACGACAAGGAAGCATAAAAAATTTACTTACAGTACAAAAGAGCAAGAGATCATTGTTAGTCGCCAGCAGCACACACTCAAAACCATGCTACTCAACCTCAGTGTCTGTTTTCAGGCCTTCCTGCTTATGTCTCTCCAGCGCTGGAAAGCTTTTTGGAAAGCCTAAAGCTCTTGCCTGATCATAACACTTCTTTTCCCAGTGATATTCCTCTGAGCCTTTCCCTTTGTAATGTCTCTCTCTCAGCCATCTTCAAATCTCCCTCTTGCTCTTTTCGTTCTCTCCACTCTCATCATGAGTGGTCACGCCCCCTACTGTTGATTGGCTGTTCGGTCGATGCACTTTCAACAGCGTTTTTTCAAAAACTGCATTAGTTGCCAGTCAGCGCCAGCATTTTTTATAATTTTCACAAAACTTTAAAGACTCATACAAAGACTCATTCTGCTTTGAATAAAAAAATATTTTCTTCTAACTTCATTCATTCTTTTTTTTATCAACACTTGAATGTGAGTAAGTCTCATAAAAGAGCAACATTATAAACAAAAAGCTAAGAAAATCGAGTTTTTGCCAGAGACTTTGTCAGAATCAGATTCAGAACGATGATCAAAACATAGACGGAGTAGATCGAGTCCATCAACACCCACAAAGCTTCACAGTCCTATAGCTTGTCCTGGGTCGACATTTCATTCAGTAACATTAGGCAGTTTTGATTGATATATTCTGTTTAATGTTTGATAATTGCGTTAGATTATATGCACGCAAATAACTTCCATGCGCTCCTTCTGGATTACGCAGATCTTCTTCATTTGTCTTTGGATCTGGAGATGTTGTACATAACAGTGCCCCCTACCGTATAACAGTGAAATCATGGATTGCTGGATAAACTTGTCAATGGCAGGGAAGCATTGTCATAAATGTTGAAAGATCTTGTCAATGACAAGGAAAGAGTTAATCATTTTCACTGTATTTTCACAAGCTCCCCAGTACCGCCAACCAATATGCTGTTTGTTCAGCTAAACCATTTTTTAAATCCCCCTTCATATGTTTTCTAATAGACTCATCCTCCCCTTTAAAACCAAGCCAAACCCGCTAATCATGCGATCAGGCCAGCGCTCCGAGCCACGCATGCCTTTGCACATGGCAGGGC
Organism: Rutilus rutilus; assembly: GCF_951802725.1. Lineage (NCBI taxonomy): Eukaryota > Metazoa > Chordata > Actinopteri > Cypriniformes > Leuciscidae > Rutilus > Rutilus rutilus. The sequence continues at coordinate 32,326,630 of NC_140223.1, forward strand.
AAATTAGAGTGTCTCCAGCAGTCTGGATCTCTAATTCAGCAGCAGCAGGCCTTCATCTGTCCCCTGAATTACAGCTCAACGCTTCCCGCTGTGCATCCCGCTTAGCCCGGCCCTGCGGCGCTCACACAGAGACACTGCAGCTCGGAGAACAACACGGAGCGAGCATGCAGAGCGCATGAGATCAATGACACACAACCTGTGGTAAACACCTCTGGATTAACCATGTGAAAGTTGAGGCAAAATAGGTAATTCTGATCACGGCAGTGCAATCTTTAGGTCAGGCATGGTTTGAATATTCTGTTTTACTTGGAAATATGTCACATTATACAATATATGACAATGGCTGCGTCCGAAAGCTTATGCAGCTGGCAATGACTATCAGGCAATAAATTTGTAGGTAGAGTTTGCGCATTAATGTACCTCACGGACAGACTTCTGAGGCAGCCTAACGGTTTAATGATCTACAACGAAATAAAACGAGCTTTGTGTCACAGAACAGAGACTCACAACAAGGATGGTAATGAGGAGAAACATGTTTATTGAAGGTAAGAGGAACTATGAATTGCGGATCACTGGGTGGGGTGGGGGGTGGGGGCGTCCTGGAGTCTTCATCCGGAGGGTGAGCAGGGTATGTAGACTCCAGGGCGGTCAAGGGAGACCAGGGCAGAGCCGGCTGTTCGGGCAGCCAGGGTGGAGCCTGCAGTTCGGCATGCCAGGACGGATTGGCCTTCGTGGCCTTTCCGTGAGAGCCCGGTTTGGCCACTATGGCTGGGGACCTATAGCCCCCCCCCCCCCCCCCCGGCCATCCTGGTTGAGGGCTCGGGCGGCGAGGCGGTGGCCATCTTTGCTGAGGGCTTGGGCGGCGAGGCGGCGGCCATCTTTGCCGGAGACGGGGACTCAGGCGTGGCGGCGGCCATCTTTGCCGGAGATGGATTCTCAGGCGTGGCAGCGACCATCTTGCCCGGAGACAAGGGCCCAGGCGTGGTGGCGGCCATCTTGGCCGGAGACGAGGGCTCAGGCGTGGCGTGAAGCTCAGGTTGGGCAGGCATGACGTGAAGAAGGTCAGGCTTGACTGGCATTACGTGAATAAACTCTGGAAGGGCGGTCTCGATGGGACAAGAGTCTGGAAGGCATTCAGGAGAGGACTCTGTAAATGATGGGAGAGGGTGTGACGTTCTGGAGGCGGATCGACTGAGCAGGAGTGCATACAGGACGTATTGCTCTAACGTGCAGCCATGCACTTTCCACGGCATTCGAGAGTGCAGGGGTTCATCCAAACCTCCATGGAACCAGAACATGAGCAAATCATCATCCAAGTAGACTGTTGAAGCCAGCTCCAGGAAATCCTCCACATATTTCTCAACTGGACGGCCATCTTGGGAGCAGGAGTACAATAAGTCTATAGGGCGCAGCGATCACTGTGATTGGGAAGTGAATGCAGGTGAGGGCCAGGGAGGATGACGGGAAATGCAATGAGGAGTTGGTGACAAGCTGGTGACCGTGACACTTTGGTGGTACCAAAATGAATATTTAATTACTTCAATAGTAATTTCACACTAGAGATGACATCAAAAGTGGAACATTTACACACAAACTGACCACCAACTGCAACTTTCCGATGCCATCTTTATTTATTTTTCTAGCTCAACTGTCAAAAAATAGAAAGCATAGGATTGTGGGATATCAAAGGCAGTGATGGATACATGCAGCTTTTAAAACTTGATCAGATGAAGGTATCTCAGGAGACAGTAACATTGGATTCGGACATGCCTTGATGCCTTCCTACCTTAGAATGCAGCTTCCAAAAGTGGCATTTTTCTGCTTTCAGATGCAGCCAACATGTATCAGAGAATTTCTGATATTTGTTTCTGTGGAGCTGTAATCTCCATGGCCGTTCTCTCTGGAGATGTTTCTCTGGGAACACGAGAAGCCTAGATGAGAATCTCAGGTCAGAGAGACCTGAGCCCAGGAGCCATGACTCACTCATCTCTTGATAATCACTCGCAATTTCTTAGCTTATAGTGAGATATAGCTTATTTTATCATTTATTTTTTGGGGGCTTTATGCCTTTTTATAGATAAAAATTAAGCAGTGTTGTTATTGATAACTGAAAGTGTTATAAATGTTTTAAAAGTCTGAAATATATAAATATTAGATGAAAATGACTTCCCCCCCCATTGACTGCTAAATTCCCCCCAAATTTATAAACGAGCAATGAAAGCATTGCTTACGCAAATGTAATCTAACGCGATAATCCAATATTGAACAGTTTATGAATCAAAACTGCCTAATGTTACCAAATGAAATGTCGACCCAGGAAGAGCTATAGGACTGTGAAGCTTTGGAAGGTGTTGATGGACTCGATCTACTCCATCTATGTTTTGATCATCGATCAGAATCCGATCCGGATGAAGTCTTTGACAAAACAGTGATTTTGGTTTAGTTTTAGTTTAAATTGTTGCTTTTTATAACCCTAAACTAAAGTGTTACCCTAAAATTTAAATAAAATTGGAAAATATAACAAATAAAACTTATAATACCTCTAAACCAGGGTCCCCAACATCTAATATTTGTTCAGAGCATGTGTGCAATCCACTCGCATTTTAAGAGCTAATTCATTTTTTTATTTATATAAAATGTTATTTATTCATTCATTCAGAAAATGTTTTAAATGAGAGTTTGATGTTGAGATTTGTTCTATTTGCATATGATAATTATTTGATATTTTGTATACAATATATTTAAATGCCTATGGTGTGATGATGTATAACTAACTATTCGTTGATGTTGCTCTGGAGGTACAGTATTTATATGCAAATGTCCCATGTGACATCACAGATCCAGCAATATCAAAACAAGCCGTTTTGATTTAATAAATAGTTTGTTTATAATAAGGAGGACGTTTTAAGTTCTGAAACTTGCAGGATGTTTTAATGGTACAAAGACCTCTTACATGTCAAAAGATCAAGGGAAAATTTTATTTCTCATGTTCCCTTTAATTTACGCTGTTACAATCATATTGTGTAACAACTTTTACATTTCTATTCAAACAAACTGAAAGTATTTGATACACCTTCATCTCTCCTGTCATGTTTAGCTGCTGTGACAGGCTCAGGTCATGGCTTTTGCTTCTCTGATCATTTTGTTTGAGTAATTCTAGTGCTGCAAAAAAGATGTATCAGGTTTGGTTAAGTGCCGGTACAGTTTCTCAAGCTCTTGTCTTGAAGCACCTGTGTGTGTCTCGGTAGTGGGCGACTCGAAGCTTATTTCTCCTCGCTCCAGAAATCTGCTGAGGAGGCAGAGACTCACAGCAGATGGGCTGAGATGGAGCCAACATAACATATTTCTCCAGGATTAATTGTTTGGCCCTGTGCTCTGTCTTTCTCTCTTTTTGTTGTGCATTAGACAAATTCAAATTCTCATTGGTGATCAGCTATTTGTTTACAACTCATTCGCCTGTATTTAAAACACCCAGACTTAACCCAATCCTGCAGAAACATATCACTTTCATGTCGTTTCAAAACTGCACGTTTATTGATTTATTTATTTTTATTTAAAGTAAATGCACCTCTTGCCATGCAACGAGTTCACAGTGGTACAGTATGCGTCTAGTACATCCCTCTTTTAAAGAGTACTTATTACTTAAATAATAAACCTTTCTTAAAGCTGCAGTCCGCAGTTTTTCCTCTTTGTCGCCATCTCTGTTCGAAATCTGCAATTGCAGTTATTCGCGGAATTATCAACTTTGCGTGCGTTGTGCCTCGGCATGTCACAGCGCAGATGAATCCAATGTTTTGAGGAGAATGTGCGGTTGTCAATCACCGCGCTGGTGGTGTGGATACTGTCATTCGCAATCACAGATTCTACTTTTTGGAAGTATGACCAACATAAGCATTTTCACCAGAAGATGTCATCTGAACAAGTAAGTAACATCCACTTTTGTTCTGACCAACTAAGGGGAAAAAAGCATTGCAGTAAATCGTGCCGATTAAATCTAACGATCGCTTATCATATCACGTCAAACCGTGCAAATTATATTTTGTTCTCAAATTTGTTAATGCTAACAACATCAGCATTGCGCGACTACATTTAATGCCCTTCCGATATTTATCCTTGTTTTCGCATGGGCCAGTTGCAGTCTCTTTTTTCTCCGAAGTCCGAAGTCTTTCGCGTTTTACAACGGGTGAATCTCCAGTTGTCACTGGTGATTGTCGTTTGAACCTTTCTGGATCCGCCATCAAATTGATAAGTTTAATTATATCAAGTGCTGTGAGAAAAGGATATAAATCTCCAACACCAACATCCTCACACGTAATATAGCCTACTAGCCGAGACTCCTTCTTTATGTGTACAGATGTGACGTAATGACGCAAAGACATGCTCGAATTTCCCACGGAAATCCATCAGTACCACTGGGAACATTATTACAAGCTTACCATTTTGAATCTTATAATTTTTAACCCAAAAAAGCTACGGACTGCAGCTTTAAAGAAAGTTTTTGATGTTTATATGGCTATGTGGTGTTTTTAATATGTTTGAAGACAAAACATGTGCAAGCAAGTATTTTCCCCATAAAACTGCAGTGTACTAAAGACAGTCTCACAAACGCGGTTTGAAATCGCCCGTTTCCTACCGTCACAAACATGTAACTAATCCCGTCAACATGCGGGGCGGGGCTTTTCCACAGTGAGCACAAGGGACACTTTTAAGAAGGGGAAGGAAAAATTGGGTACGTATAGAAATACAACGGGTGAATTATGTGTATATTATAGCCGAAAGCTAGTTATTTTAGTTTTTAAAGTTTTAAATATGTATGGTTTTCCTACACAAAAGCTTTTATTACTGAACAGGCGAGTTATATTGAACAGATTAATTGCCAGCTCTCTAACAGAGTTGATTGTAAAGCATTATCTATTGTGAAGGGTCATTTCATTATGGCTTTCATTATTTTTGTATTACTGTGTCTATTAATGGGTAAAGCTACCATAACATCTTCAGATAGTCAGCTTGAGAATGAGATCCTTTCCATCTAAACTAGTTAAATCTCTTAAACTTAGTAGTGAATTTTTTTATGAGAGGTATGATATCATAGTGTACCTTTAACAAAATGTTGATTTCACTACACAAATAAATGAATGAATAACACACACAAAAATTCCAGACTTCTGGGAACACTATTGTGCGATGATGACTCAAATAAACCATTTTAATGAGCCATCCAAACAAATGAGTTATTCTCTACCAAAAATACTCTCATCTGATGCTTCCTGTCAGCCAGTCATGGCTCTAAATGATGTATTATAACACAGATTAATGTTTGTAGCGTACAAATTTTGTCTTTGAAAGGGCCCATCTGTGTTTTACAAAGACTAAAGAACAAAAACAAGATTGGCCTCTGAATATCAAATTGCAAAATAGCAAATAATATACAAAATAAAGACAACCTTTTCATCGACATTGAACACAAAGTGTTCACTTTGACTCATTTAAGTTATTATGGCGCTTAAACATGCAAAAAGCTGTATAAAAAAAAGCTCTGATAAACGTGTAACACTAATTAAAAACAGTTGTTGAACTTTATGGTAGTTTTCCAAGTTTGGTCATTGGCTTAGAATGCAAATATTTAGCATGAACACAAAACTGGAAATAACATGTTTGGCTGTCGACAAAGGCTTTCGTGAGAGCAGAGTGGCGTGGTGAAAGTTATATCCTTTACAGTACGGCAAATAAATTTGTTATTAGCAAACACGCTTGTTATTTCAAGAGTGTGGCTCGAAAGCCTTACTGAATGGAGCGTGCAGGAGTAAAGTAACAAAGCAGGGGAAGGAAACACGCTCACACACACGGTTGTTTTCGCTGTGCTACGAGGTGTTGTTTTCAATCCTTTGCCACCCACGTGGCATGTTGGAGTGTGAAGAGAGGGTTCAGGTAACGCCATGTGTTCCCGATTAATACGAAAACAAACACTGGAGGTCAGGAGGCAGAACAGACGCCATTACACTCATTAATATCTACATGACTTTCGACTGGCCTCATGGGCTGATGGATGCGTGTAACCATGGGTTCTGCCACTGAGAACGCCGTGCCACGATCACAAACATCGGTGGTCAAAGATGGCAAACGCTCCAGATGGGAAATTAATGTTTGTGCCATCAGCTTTGGTTGTTTAATTTACAAGTACTACAGTGTTTATATCTTTTTTCCCCTATTGATGTGTGTTCTTGGATGTTTTTGTCCTTCTTTCCCATTGGCAGATGATATACATTATAATACCGATTAGTGATAAACTGATATATTTGTTGGGCGAATTATATAAAAAACTATAAACATTTTGCTTGCAATGTTTATAGCCAATTGTATTTTTTTCTTTTTATTGTAGGAAATAATGATCATGGTAAAAGCATTTGTGTAGCTCAAACAGTAGACAATGGCGCTATCAATGGGTTCGATTCACAGGGAATGGAAGAACTTACAATATGTGTGTAAAGGAAGCATTTCCATTTATCCAAACCAACTCAAATTGCTTTCGAGCTGTACATCTTTTATGTCAAGCTCTTCACACCATTGTTACCTAACTTTTGTGAAAACTTTTTTTAGAGCCAGAATTGTTTAGTGTGGTGAAAATGACGCCAACTGAGTAACAGCCATAATTATTTAAACATTAAATAATTTTCATTTGTAAAAGTAAATGAATCCTATTTTTTGCATTGTGACATTATTCCACGACAATTATTTGCCACCCAAATTGAGATGTTTTATTTAACAATAATTTAGAAGCAGTAAACAAATACTATCATCAGTGAATAATTTGTGAATAATGCAAATGTACAGTTGTCTGCTGTTTCCTACAGTATCTATTACTAATGTCATGTTGCTCAACATATATTATACTGGTTCAGTGTTGAATAGTCTTACCCCCCAAAACATCTAGGCATTAGTTCCTTGCAAGTGCAAAAAATTAATTATGACAAAACTAGTTGCCATAATGCGTCAAGTATATTTCTATACATTTCTCATAGACTTTTTTGTAAATGTGTCCTGAATTGATTAATTGTGCAGGTGAATTTAGAATTTCACTGATGAAGGGGAATTTAAAGCATTAGATCGATCAACCTAGCTCAGATGTGCATGTCATGAATCTTCAATTGGAAAGCACATGTAGACAGAGAACAACACTGAGTTACAATTTTTTACAATGACAGAACAACAAGGAAACAAACAGGGTCAACATTCGGGAAAAAAGAAGCGAGGTAATGATGTGTGATGGAAGGGTAGGGAGGCAAAAGAGCAGAAGAGGTAGGCAAAGGACGTAGGCATGTTTCTGATTAAATAAAGACTACTATTTTATGGACCATATTCTCAATCATGACCTTAAAATGGCTAAGGAAGGTCAAAATGTGCAGCCAAATGTTGGAAGAACAACCGTTTCCTCAATCATTTAAGCATTTCATAGACAGAAAAGGTGTGTATTTCAACAATGTGCACTGTATAATACTGTACACTTACTGTAATGCTTCTTATTGCAGTAGCATTTTTACACTTACAGTAGCACATTACACTTGCATTTTACAGTATATAGTAAAAACACTTTATACAGATACATACTATATCACACAAACACACTTACATATATATATATATATATATATATATATGACTTGAGTACAATAAAATCCACAAATCTAAAAAGCATTGGCTAGAGTATGGTAAGCAATTCAGAGTACTCTCGCTACCTCGAGAGGCATGCAACATGGGAAATTAATGTTTGTGCATTACCATGTAAAACATGAGTGTACCAATGTGTTTTTCTGTAAAATACAGGGAAGCAAGTCATGAGACAGGCACTGGATATCGGCATGGCACCACCCATCAGTCCCGTTCATTGCCTCACGTGTAATCATCAGTTCGCGGCACCCGTGCAGAACCCACTTCCTCCTCTACCTCTAATTGTGTGCAGTTCGCCGTCATGTTAAAACGCAACTTTGGAGTGACAATTACTGTCTGTGTGAGAAAGAAACAACTTATTTTAGCAGAGTTTTAGATATTTTTGGTCGTTTGGTTATTTTTGTTTGTTTTTAAAGTGTGTTTTGTGTGCCATCCATCCATCTTTTGTGTGTGTGTGTGTGTGTGTGTGTGTATATATATATAGCCGATTTTGCAGGTTTTCCCACTTACAAAGCATGTAGAGGTCTGTAATTTTTATCATAGGTACTCTTCAACTGTGAGTGACGGAATCTAAAACAAAAATCCAGAAAATCACATTGTATGATTTTTAAGTACAGTGAGGAAAATAAGTATTTGAACACCCGGCTATTTTGCAAGTTCTCCCACTTGGAAATCATGGAGGGGTCTTAAATTGTCATCGTAGGTGCATGTCCACTGTGAGAGACATAATCTCAACAAAGATTGAGAAATCACAATATATGATTTTTTAACTATTTATTTGTATGATACAGCTGCAAATAAGTATTTGAACACCTGTCTATCAGCTAGAATTCTGACCCTCAAAGACCTGTTAGTCTGCCTTTAAAATGTCCACCTCCACTCCATTTATTATCCTAAATTAGATGCACCTGTTTGAGGTCGTTAGCTGCATAAAGACACCTGTCCACCCTATACAATCAGTAAGAATCCAACTACTAACATGGCCAAGACCAAAGAGCTGTCCAAAGACACTAGAGACAAAATTGTACACCTCCACAAGGCTGGAAAGGGCTACGGGGAAATTGCCAAGCAGCTTGGTGAAAAAAGGTCCACTGTTGGAGCAATCATTAGAAAATGGAAGAAGCTAAACATGACTGTCAATCTCCCTCGGACTGGGGCTCCATGCAAGATCTCACCTCGTGGGGTCTCAATGATCCTAAGAAAGGTGAGAAATCAGCCCAGAACTACACGGGAGGAGCTGGTCAATGACCTGAAAAGAGCTGGGACCACCGTTTCCAAGGTTACTGTTGGTAATACACTAAGACGTCATGGTTTGAAATCATGCATGGCACGGAAGGTTCCCCTGCTTAAACCAGCACATGTCAAGGCCCGTCTTAAAGGGATAGTTCACCCAAAAATGAAAATTCTATCATCATTTACTCACCCTCAAGTTGTTCCAAACCTGTATGAGTTTATTTGTTCTGCTGAACACAAAGGAAGATATTTGGAAGAATGTTTGTAATCAACAGATCTCGGTCCCCATTGACTTCCATAGTAGGAAAAAATATATACTATGGAAGTCAATGGGGACCGAGATCTGTTTAGTTACAAACATTCTTCCAAATATCTTCCTTTGTGTTCAGCAGAACAAAGAAACTCATACAGGTTTGGAACAACCTGAGAGTGAGTAAACGATGATAGAATTTTCATTTTTGGGTGAACTATCGCTTTAAGTTTGCCAATGACCATTTGGATGATCCAGAGGAGTCATGGGAGAAAGTCATGTGGTCAGATGAGACCAAAATAGAACTTTTTGGTCATAATTCCACTAAACGTGTTTGGAGGAAGAAGAATGATGAGTACCATCCCAAGAACACCATCCCTACTGTGAAGCATTGGAAAGGGCGTATGATGATTAAAGGCCCGAAACACCAAATGACCCCGGGTTTTTCAATGAAGATGTGAAAAACATGAAGGTGGTACTTACTCTGGTTGGAAAATCCATTATAACAGAATTTATGAACACCAAGGGGTCATGGTTAATACATTTTTTGTGTGTTTTTAAATCAAAAATCACACTTAATTAATGTTAAAATATCAATTTTAATTATATTATTTATAATGAATATTGATTTGTTTTATTAGACCAGGTTTCAGAATCACAGCTACAAGATTGATCAAATCCATTTAATTTTTTATGAAACACATTGTGTATCTGAGATTGAGATCAAACCATTCAATATGTATAACCATACCAATCATTTCTGAAACTGTTGCCGATGATTGTAAAATAATTCTTCAGTCACACAGACTAGCCACCTGTGCAGTTTTTGTGACAGTTTCATGACATGGTTTATTAGCATGCGGCCAGATATCTTTCACTTCCCCAGTGTAAACTCAGTGACCTTCTTTGGAACTGGTCTTTCTTAGAATATGCAGAAATGCTGCATCATTTCAAAGTGATGAAATATCGCCGGCACATGCGAAAGCGTGATTCACACACGCAGAGGTTCCCGAAAATGATTTCTATTTTGAATCACCTATTTTAACTTGATTAACTTGTTTTAAGTAGTGCAGGTAAAAAATAAATAAAACCTTTGCTGTTGTGTTCATCTGACATGAGGTGCTGACTGGAAATTTGACTCCTAACCGCACAGTCTTCAAAAGAGGAAACAGATTAAGTTATAGCGCTGTGGCATTTCCAAAATACCATGTTATGATCAACTCTGTCTACACAGCCTCATGCACTTCCCGTAAGAGAACCGAAGGCTCGTGCCACACCATGACAAAACACATGGACTGAGAGAGTCAGGTAGATGGAAAGAGTTTTTTCAAACTGTGCAAAAAAAATAAATAATAATCTCTCACACAAAAGACCGGTTTAAACCCTTGAACCTATTTTATTGATATGTGATTGTTTATTTTTGTGCTGATTTTTAAAGGGGTCATCGGATGCCCATTTTCCACAAGTTGGTATGCTTCTTTAGGCAAAGTTTGTAACATACTTTAGTTAAATTTCCTCAGTGGTTGTGTAAAACAACACCCTTTTTACCTTCTCAAAAACAGCTCTGTTCACAGCGACCCGTTTCGGTGCATGTCTCTTTAAATGATAATGAGCAACTGCTCACTCAACCCCTCTCTTCCATGGGGCATGTAGACACAAGACACGTAAAGTGCTGCCTTGGCAGACAGTATACAAATGGCTGAGGGCGGAAATATGCTAATGCGGGACAGTCCGTCAGCGGACGTGGGCGGAGCATGAGCAATATGACATCATATTGCTCAGAAAATCCAAACGGCTTGATTATTGAGAGTGTTTAGGCTTTTTGAGGATAAAAAAAAAGGAGTGAATGGATTTTTTTCGATTGTATGGTGGTTGTGTCCACACACTGCAAAGACACATTTATATGCAAACAGCATAGTGAATTTGCATCCGATGACCCCTTTAATGCTCATCTGAACTGATACATATAAACCTTTTAATGCATATTAAAAGATTACTTAAGAAGGTGCAAAGTTTTAACGTGACGGCAATATTTTACGATATAAAATATGGCCAATTGATGACAACTGTTAATATTTTAAACAGTAGGCTAGATATATATATTATACAGGTATTGTTCAAAATTCATGTGTAACTTTGATGTAAGGTTTTGATCCACTTTAAATGTTGACTACTGTATACACAAACAAAAATCTTTTTTTTAAGAAAATACAGACCCTTTCCAAAAAATTTGAATATCATGGAAAAGTTTATTTATTTCCATAATTCCATTCAAAACGTTAAACTTCGATAGATTATAGATTCAGGGCCCATAACTTAAACGATTTCAAGTATTTAGTTGTTTATTTGTACATAATTTGGGCTTCCAGCTCATAAAACCTAGAACAGGATTTCACGTGAAATCACACAGTAATTACTCAGTGATACCATGGTCACTGAACCAGGTTTTGGTTATTTTGGCAGTGTGGGCAGGTGCAAATCCTGCTGGAAAATGAAGTCAGCATCTCCATAAAGCTTGTCTGCTGAAGGAAGCATGAAGTGCTCTGAAAATGTCCTGGTAGACGGCTGCGTTGCGTGGACAGCACAGTGGACCAACACCAGCCGATGACATGGCTCCCCAAACCAACACAGACTGTGGAAACTTCACACTGGACTTCAAGCATCTTGGATTGTGTGCCTCTCCATTCTTCCTCCAGACTCTGGGACCTTGGTTTCCAAATGAGATGCAAAATTTGCTCTCATCAGAAAAGAGGACTTTGGTCCACTGTGCTTTATTAAATCCAGAGTCAACGCAGCCGTCTACCAGGACATTTTCAGAGCACTTCATGCTTCCTTCATTTTCCAGCAGGATTTGCACCTGCCCACACTGCCAAAAGAACCAAAACCTGGTTCAATGACCATGGTATCACGGTGTAATTACTGTGTGATTTCATGTAATATTCAAATTTTTTGAAATCCTGTTTGCGTGGGTTTTATGAGCTGGAAGCCCAAATTATGTACAAATAAACAACTAAATACTTGAAATCGTTTAAGTTGTGGGCCCTGAATCTAGAATCTATGGAAGTTTAACGTTCTGAATGGAATTATGGAAATAAATAAACTTTTCCATGATATTCAATTTTTTTGGAAAGGGTCTGTATAAACTCCCTCATGCAAACCATGATACTAGGCTGCATCTGAAATCACACTAGGTACTTCTTTTGTACTCACTTCACGGCCATTAAAAAGTATGTTTTATAAAGTATGAATCCATATACTACATTGATCATGTTGTCATTATCATGTGACCTACCAGCTTCAGTTGTGTCCCAGCTTCACAAATCCTGTCCCGTGGCCTCATGGGATAGTAAAGTGTCCATCTTATGCACTCTTCAGGATCTCACCATAAGTAGTAGGTCATCCGTGTAGGCTACTTGAATTAGGACATAATGCTGTTCTCACCTTAGGGAAGTGATTTCAGATGCAGCCCTAGAGTGATGGTGGAGGCAAGATAAAAAGAAAAAAAGCTTTTAACATTATTACTACTGATGTATTTTATGTCATTGAATAAAACATGAAAATAGCTTGAGCTTGTGTTCACCAGAGACCTTATTTCAGCCATTTAACCAAAAACCAAAACCAAAAAAAAAAAAAAGTTGACTTCAGGACGATGGAACTGGATTTTGGCCTACAAAAATACATTATTCCCACAGCACACTATGACGGACCATTTCGACCTCACCATATAAGCTCAAACAGTGCTGATGGGTAGCTGTGTGATGTGATATTTAGATATCTTATTCTGTTTAGCTCTCACTTTGACAAGTTGCTAACAGCCAAATATTCTCCCTAAGGAGCTGAAATAGTGGGAGGTGATTTGGAATCGGTTACTGCAAAACTACTTTCTCACCAGCAAGGGAAAGATCACCTAAAAATGTTAATACTGTCATAATTTACTCACTCATGTTTGACTTACTTTCTTCCATAAATCACAATGTTTAGCAGAATGTCCAAGGTGCACTTTTCCCTGCAGCTAAGTGAATGTGGACATGGGTTGTCAAGTTCCCAAAAAATAAAACTTCTCAACTGGTGGGTCGCAAGACGCAGACGTAATTCTGATTTACTGACGCTGCGAGACTTTTATTTTGAAAAACGTGCGCGAAAGCTGCTGAATTTTCTGTCAGACAGTTTAGGAAAAGATTGCCTGAGACAAAAATGCGTCTTCTTGATTCAGTAGGCTATGCTGCCAGATGAAATGTTGTCAAGCTCTATGTCAGTGTCATTATTCTAACGTTATAGGCCTATTTGTAAATTGTTAAGAAATAAAAAGTCTCACCTCAGAAAAACAAACGTTCCTCATGCCAGCCGAACTGTGCTCGCGGTGCGCGCGCAAACGAGGAGGCGCGCGCTGTGTATCACATGCAACGTCGTAGTTACGTTGTCAATTAGTAAGTCATTAGCAAAAAGCATAGATATCATATAATAAAGGCTAGATGTCTTACGGCGGAGTCACTTCCGGCATCACCGGCGGCCATTTTACCACAGGGAAGCTGTGAATTAAGGTGAGTGATCAGCACGCACACAAATCCTCTTATCTCGCTGAAATCTTGACGGATTTTCAAACGGTTTGGTTTCTTACAAACGTTATTAACGTGGCTATAATTCTTTCATATGGAAGTCCATTGTTATAATTATTCATATGTATGCAGTGTCATAACTACATTTCTGACGTTTATAACAAACCAAACCGTTTGAAAATCGGTTGAAAATTGAGCAAGTTATGGTTATTTAAAAGTACATGCACCATGTTACGAGTGAGCGAGCACCCTGTGGTAAGATGGCCGCCGTGTGCGGACGCCGACCTCCATTGGCCAGAAGCGCGCACGAGACATCTAGCCTTTATTATATGATATCTATGGCAAAAAGTACCAATAAATTGCGTAACTGGTAGTACATCATCTGTTGTCTGGGAAGAATTTGCATACAGGTATTCTGTAATACATATCAGGATCAGTACATGTTTTTGTGCATTTAGCATGATGACTAGTTTCCATAACCGTCAGTTATCAGTTATCAGTTATTTTCACTTTGTGTTCTTTTTTATATTTTTGATGACTGTGGTGGCTCATACCAACATACTAAATGTATTGTATTATTAACAAAACTATTTTGGGACTGTTATTTAATAGCTTTACCATACTGTTTAGTCATCAGTGTTAGTGCTATTCTCACAATTTAGGTGTAGCCTATGTTAAGTAAAGTGGGACGGTATTTATTGTGTGTCAACCATTTTTGAGAAATAATAGGCTACTTGATTCAAATTCCTAAAAATGTGGGTCAAGGCTTATGACTATAAGAAAATGTGGGTCCCATGACAAAAACCAGTTGAGAACCACAACTTTAAAGCATAAAAAAAGTAGCACTTATAAGCACTCCTATAAAGCTACAAGTCTTCTAAAGCCATATGATAGGTTTGTGGGAGGAACAGGTTGAAACGAAAGTATCTATTCACCACTTTAGCGTTCAAATCTCATTTGTACTTGGTCACATTCAAACATGGTGCCTCATTACTCTCATTTTACGTAAGTGATCCTGCTTTTGAGTATTTTCAACAAATAACTTGTGTACATCTGTATAATTATGGGCTATTTTTATGGTACTTTTATTGTATTTTTTGTGACCTGACCATTCACTTAAATTGGATGTAGAGCAGCTTAGACATTCTGCGTAATAACTACGTTTCATGGAAGAAAAGAAACCATACACGTTTGGAATAACTTTAAGACAGAGAATGATGACAGATTATTTTTATTTTTGGGAAAACTATTCCTTTGGAATAATTGGAAACATGTCAATATATTCAAGACTCCAAGAGTTCTTTCACACCCAGTCGGGTGATCGTCACTCCAGTGGGGAGTCATTTGAGGACAGCGGTCTGAGACGCCTCATCTCTCTTCACACAACCGTCCGCTACATCTGCTTCTCTTTTTTTCCTCATCCTTTTCTCTCTCCAAGTGGGTTGATGAATGCACAAGTTACGTTTGCTCTTGGCAGAGCGTGTGTAATTTAGGGGCTAAATGCTTTTTCAGAGTCTCTAACTGGCTCCATATGGAGAAGCAGGGTGAGACACTTCAGCGTTTCGTCTCCAGCCACCAGACTGACTTCCACACAAAGACTGCCATCATTTATACCACACTGGACCAGGCTGCTGCTTAGACGGCATGCAAATCGTATGGTGACTATCAAACCCCTCTTTTGGACTAGCTTGGCTTTAGAGGCATTTTATCCATTGGATGGGTATTTTGGACCTTGTCATAAATAATGACATGAGAGTGGGCTTTTTTTTAAGCAAACATCTAGCAATGCCCAATACGGCGGCCATTGTAGCGGTGACATTTGTACAGACTAGAGCCACTCTTAAGTGCAGGATTAAACAGTTAAATATGACAGAATGTCTGCACCACTGCAATGTCAGCCCGACAAGAAGTTGCAAAGCGTTTTTTAAATGGAAACGGTGGTGCGTTGAACACCCTGTTCTGATGACGCAAGAGTTGCAACTATGGCAGCTGAGAAGGCCATTCTTTGTGTTCTTTTTGAAAAAATGTCGGAGCCTGATGAAATCGGCATAAATACGTGTTCAATACTGCAAAAAACGCTCGATGTTACAGTCACTGCCCTTGCCGTCCAGAATAAAAGACAACATACCAATCGAGTGAAGGGACTTGTGGAAACTGTGGTTCCTACAGTAATTATTGTGATCCAACATTTGCCTCGCATTTCAGGATGAAAAGACAAACATTTCACTTCTTACCTTCGAGACTGTGTTATGATCTATATGACCTTATTTTTTTTATTGTGAGTATTAGGCTTATCATTATTGCTGAGCACTGTTGATATGCTATATTTTTACTATAAAACTCTTACAACAAACATGTATTCTAATTTCTGCAATTGTTGGGTATACCGAGCTGCAGCGGACACATTTGTAAACGACTTAATCTGGACCCACTGTGTGAGCTGTCTCTTTAATACCGCGTGGTTTATATACATGTTGCTGCTGATTGGGCTGACATTTTTGACACACCCACCAAACAAGAGAAAACATCTCTCAGTAATATGCAAAAAAATGTTTCGCCACAGAGACAGTTTCATGTTTTCAGGGGAATCGACCTCTAAATACTTATGGTTGTCAGCATATTAAACTGGAATATGCTAAATAATTTTAGCACAAAAAAAATTACACACATCACCTTTAAATACTCTACCTGTGCTCTTTGCAACTTATACGGTTTATAAATTATATGGTCTATAAATTATATGGTCAATAAATCATGGCAACATGTTTTTATATTACTCTAACTCAACAAAATAATGTAACCAATTTCCACTTCATTTTTTTAAAGACCCCCTGTAGTGAAAATCAAGCTTTTAATGTTGTTTATATGTCTATGTGGTGTTTTTAATATGCTTTAAGACAAACCATGTGCAAATTCATAAGTCAACACCATTGCTAATTCTTAAAACTGCAGTGAACCAATACCGGTAACAGTCTCAAAAACACGGTTTGAAATCGCTGGTGTTTCTGACGTCACAAACTACCTTGTAACCAATCAGATCAACATGCGATCGTCAACGAGTGGATCTCTGAGCTGGTGTGAGTGAGTGGAGGCGGGGCTAATATGCATATTCATAGAACCACGTATAAGGAAAAAACATTTAAATATATATTTTGGTGATCAAAGGGATAATTTTTTTGGATCAGTTATACGTGTTTCAACTACACTAAAACAATATTTTCATGATTTGTAATCCCAACTTTTTTCTTTTGTCAAATCAACTTAGATCATTAATGTGGTTCAGATAACATAATATTTTGAGTTTCTGTTGATTAAACCAATCTCCATTGTATTAACTCAAATTTTCAATTTCAGTGAACCCAAAATTAAGGCAACTTACTTTTTTTAAGTTAAACCAACAATAATTTTTTTTACAGTGTATAGACACTGAAAACTAAAAAAGTTAGATGAAATGACTTGCACAGTCGATTTGCTTATACTTACAAATTTAAGTTGAGTTGCTACCTTAAATTTGAATGTTGAAGTAAGTGGGACATTCCAAGGAGAGAAAAAATATTTTGAAATCAAAGAAGGAACTCTTTTTGTTCACTCAAATAATACAGTAGGTCGTTGAAAAGAACCTGAAAAACCACCTTTAAAGACTCCAGACTGTACCAGCGTCACATCTGTGTGTCCTCACATAACCTGTCTTGCCTTGTGCCCTCTGTAATGTAAGGGCCATATACAGTTGGCTGCCGTCCACACCAATCTTACGCACACACGCATGCGGAAAACTCACACGCAGTGCATTCCACAGGAGCCTGCTCATGAGGGGCCTTCAGCGGGGTGGAGATCCCTCCTCCCCGTACTGCTCTCTGTCAGCACATGCCGCTCAAAGCTAATGCTGGACCACACTGCTAAGGAAAGGAGAATGGAAAGCAAGGCAAAACTCAGGAGAGTTGTGAGAAAAAGTAGCAAATGCCAGTTCTCATTTTGCACTGAGCTTTACCACCTGTTCATCTCTCAGAACCCCTTAGTCCTTAGTTGACCCACTCAGAGACACTTTCAACCCTCATTTGTCTGGATCTTAAGAAATGTATATCGGATAAACCGTATTGGATCCAGATAACTCTCTTGGCTGGGTGTCGTCCAAAGGCGGAGAGATCAGGGCATGATGTCAAGATCATTCTAATGACGAGGACCAGCTGGAAGCCTGAACCATAATAGAAATCCAACACCCAGACCTGGAGAGAAGTGCAAGGAGGAAAAAAGTGCCAGTTAAGCACTTTTTTTCCTGGCGTTCTTTACTATCAAAGCCAGGATAAAGATCCCCACTGCTTTTCACACGATTGCTTTCCACAGGACCATCTGGCTCCAGAAACCCCCAAGCCGATCACATCTCAGTGCTGAGGAGGAGCCAGAAAGAACCCAAAGCCTGAAGTGGGGTGACTGAGTTCATTCTGACTGAACGTACAGTATGGGCTATTTCAGGGAGAACTTTTTACAAACTTTGATTAGGATTTATGAGTGAAATATATCCTGGAGCTCCTTTAAAGTTTAACCAAGTCAGTTTTAGATGACGATCATTTTACACCTTAAGAAATGACTAATACTTTAGATTACACTGATAGTCAAAAGTTTTTGTATTTCAAATAAATGCAGTTCTTTTGAACTTTCTATTCACCAAAGTCCATCACAGTTTCCACATAAATATTAAGCAGCAAAAACAGTTTTTTTGACATTGATAGTAATCAGAAATGTTTCTTGAGCATCAAATCATCATATTAGAATGATTTATGAAGGATCGTGTGACTGGAGTAATGATGCTGAAAATGCAGCTTTGACATCACAGGAATACATTACATTTTAAAATACGTTGAAACAGAAAATAGTTTTTTTAAATTATGAAATGGCAAGCATAAGAGACTTCTTTCAAAAATAACTCTTAACCAGTAGTGTTGAAAGCAATGCATTCTCACATAAGTCACCTGTAATAGTAGTGGCCTACTGTCTACATAAAGCTGGTCCAATCTTTCAGATCACATGACCTGACGAATACCACTCACTTTATCTTGGCAGCCCCCCATTATTGTATACGTTTGATTGTGGAATAAATGTACAATGGGTGACAAATACGCCTGCGAATATAGTATTGGTAACCAAAACCATGTTCCTGATTGGTAGAGTTTAGGGGGAAAGCATTTTACAAATATTTATGGCAGCTGCCAAAAAAGCATTACATTTAAATGGCTCAAGAAAGCCCCACCAACATTTGAGGAGTATGTGTGGACTGTGAGGGAGAACAACTATGTGATGGAAAAGATAACACCAATTACGGCTCCAGATGAGTCCGTTCATGGAGAGTCTGGATGAAGCTAATGACCTTTTGATAGTTTCAGAGCGTAGGAGCAAGCAAGATGGTTTGTTTTTATAGTAATTTCATCAGATCCTGACCCACGTTATATTCCCTGTACTTCGTCATTGGTTATATGTATATGTATAAATATATATACGTGTGTGTGTGTGTGTGTGTGTGTTATATATCCATAACATAACCATGACACTTCCTCCTCCATCTTTCACTGACTTATTTACGCAATTTGGGTTCAGTCTTTCCCCAGTTTATAATGTTCCCCATCGGACCCAAATAGATTAAACTTGCTCTCATCACTAAAGTGAACTTTTGACCAGTTGTCCTCTGTCCACATAACATATGCTCCTCAGCATAGGTTAGCTTAGCCTTTCGATTCATGGCTTGGTCACTGCAGAGTGGATTCTCTTAAACGGCGAGACACTGTATGCCAAGATAGATCCTTACCCTGTTCAGCGCTGAACTGGGGAACAATTCCAGGAGCGGTGTTAAACCGATTCCAATGTTGAGTCTCCATATTATCCTGTCCTCTCATGCATTTGTCTTACGTGGACGACCAGCCATTTGGGGGAACTTGATTGAATTAGTGTTATTGAAGCTGCAGTATTCTAGAAATCACAGATTTGGAAGAACCAGGTTCTCTTGCGATGGCTGAAAGGATCATCCCTTTGGCCTTTATCTGGACAACCTGCTGTGAGTAACCTTAGAGCTACTCGCCATCCTGGAAAGTGCCAGTTAAACAGGGTTTGTCAGATAATTAAGGAAATTAGCACCAGGTGCAAGATTAACACCAATAACAGGGAGGTATCTGAAGCCGTGTCCACACTAATGCTGCGTTCCAGGCAGGTTTTTTGAGCATGTAAATCACGACTTCAAACCACGACTCACGACTTTGTAGCGTTCCAGGCCAGTCACGCCAAACTACCTGAGCGCAAGGAATTGTGGTAGCTAACGTTAGATGTAAACAAACCAGCATGGCGGACCTTACGGGGCTTATAATTTCTGTCGCCAAAGGTGCTTACTCCTTGTTTATTTATTATTATTATTATATTATTATTAATTTGACTGCAACGTTATTATTATTGTCCTAAAGTGTATTCTCACCGTGTACCGCCTGCAGAAACACGTCCGTAGGGGCTGCCATTGTTGTTTTGTTTGGTTTCGCTTGCTATGTGACGTCAGAGCTCGTAACTGGGAGTACATATCGATCTAGTATGAGTTCACGAGTGGGAAGTTACGGGTTTGACTGCCGTTCCAGTGCACTTTCACGGGTATAAGGTTGGAAAAACACGGGTTACAGGTTGCCTGGAACACACCATAAGGCCATGTCCACACTAATACGTTTGAAAACGTATATTTTTCTCTACGTTTTGGCCTTCCGTCCACACTGAGACGGCGTTTTTATTAATGAAAACGAAGCTTTTTTGAAAACGCACTCCAAAATGGATACATTTGAAAACGCCATTTTCACGTTGTAGTGTGGACTGTGAAACCGTGGTATTTTAAAAGCGATGACGTAAATTTAGTAATGTGACGCATATTGTACCAATTCATGTAGGCTATACCAGTATTGTGCCTGTTATGTGCTATTCACTTTCACACTGCTGCTAAAAATATTCTACATTGCACACTCTTCATATCATAGTCCTGCAAAGATGACAAAATTTACTCACATTTGCTGTCCTGCGGCAATACATGAGCAGTTTGCGTTTTAGACCAAACATGGTGACTGCGTGCGACCTGGACTGCATCAGTGAATGGTGAGATATTTTACTAAATAAAATGATCCTGTCAGAAGAATTGCACGATAACTTCATTATTTATTTTCCCATCTGAATCATACCAGTGATCTTTTGTGAGGTTTTACGCATACGCAGTAAGGTGAAGTTAGTGTTTTCAGGCGTTTTTCAAAAGATTCTCATCCACACTGAAACGACCGAAAACGCTAGTGTGGACGGAGAGCATTTATACATGAAAACGCCGTTTTCAAATGTATCCGGATTAATGTAGACGTAGCCTAATACGTTTTCGATTGAAAACGCATCTTTTTCTCTCTGTTTTAGCCTTCCGTCCACAACGAAAACTAAGCTTTTTGAAAACGCTCTCCAAAGTGGATACATTTGAAAACGCCTTTAATGCGTTGTAACGTGGACTGTGAAAATGGATGTATTTAAAAAACAATGATAATTTTAGTCATGTGAACCCATTGAACCCATATTCATGTTTATACTGGTATTGTGCCTGTTGTGTGCTTTCACACAGTTGCTAAAATATGTTATTTTCTCTTCATATCACAGTCCAGCAAAGATGACAGAAAATGTATTCGCATTTGCTGTCCAGCAGCAAACCATGAGAGCAGTTGCGTTTTAGACCAAACATATAATGGTGACTGAGAGTGACGTGGACACATCAGTAAATGGTGAGATATTTAGCAAAATAAAATGATCCTGCCAGAAGAATTGCGTGATAATGTCTTGTTGTCTGTCTCATCTCAGTGAGCTTTTATGAGGGTTTACGCATGTGCTGAATTTAGCGTTTTCCGACATTTCAGTGTGGATGAGAAACTTTTGGAAAACGCTTGAAAACGCTAGTGAGGACGGAGAGCGCTTTGAAATGAAAGCTCCATTTTCAAATCTATCCGATTAAAGTAGCCTGAAGGTGTTCTCCCATTTTGGTCTGAGTTATTTTTCAAATGTCTCATTTAAGTTTTTTATACTGTGTTTCAGAATATATTTAACTTATGAAATACGCTTAAATGACAGCCCGTCTACTCCTTTTATCTTCAAATAGGACAAAGCAGTGACCTTGAAATTAAGGAAATTGTAGGTTGTTCTCTAATTTTGATCTCCACTGTATGTAAAACTCTTTAGAAACTATATGTAATCCAAGTCATACTGTATTTTTTTTTTAATGGCCCTGAAAGACAATGATAGGTATCTATGGAAGCTTGTTTCCGCCACAAAATAAAAAAAATTAAATGATAATTGCGACTTTTTATCTCACAATTGCGAGTTTACATCTCGCAATTCTGACTTTATTTCTCAGAATTGCGAGATACAAAGTCAGAATTGCGTGAAATAAAGTCGCAATTGTGTGTTATAAAGTCAGAATTGCGAGATATAAAGTCAGAATTGCGTGTTATAAAGTCAGAATTGCGAGATATAAAGTCAGAATTGCGTGATATAAAGTCAGAATTGCGAGATATAAAGTCAGAATTGTGTGAAATAAAGTCAGAATTGCGAGATATAAAGTCGCAATTGCGTGTTATAAAGTCAGAATTCTGACTTTTTTTCTCGCAATTGCGACTTTATATCACGCAATTCTGACTTTATAACACGCAATTGTGAGTTTATATCTCGCAATTCTGACATATCTTCTCAGAATTGTGAGATATAAAGTCCAATTCTAAGGGGGGGGAAAAAGACAGATTTTTTTTTTTTTTACCTCAGAATAGTTAATCTCGCAATTCTGACTTTATAACACGCAATTGTGACTTTATATCGTGCAATTCTGACTTTATATCGTGCAATTCTGACTTTATATCTCCCAATTGCGTATTATAAAGTCAGAATTGCGTGATGTAAAGTCGCAATTGCGAGAAAAAAAGTCCGCATTCTGACTTTATAACACGCAATTGCGACTTTATTTCACGCAATTCTGACTTTATATCTCGCAATTATGACTTTATATCTCGCAATTATGACTTTATAACACGCAATTGCGACTTTGTTTCTCAGAATTGCGACTTTATTTCTCAGAATTCTGACTTTATATCTCGCAATTGCGACTTTATTTCTCAGAATTGCTACTTTATTTCTCAGAATTGCGACTTTATATCTCGCAGTTACGACTTTATTTCTCACAATTCTGACTTCATATCTCGCAATTCTGAGAAAAAAAGTCACAATTCTGACTTGATATATCGCAATTGTGAGAAAAAAAGT
This sequence comes from Rutilus rutilus, assembly GCF_951802725.1. Taxonomy (NCBI): domain Eukaryota; kingdom Metazoa; phylum Chordata; class Actinopteri; order Cypriniformes; family Leuciscidae; genus Rutilus; species Rutilus rutilus. The sequence goes on from NC_140223.1 coordinate 32,349,628, forward strand.
CAGAATTGTGAGATAAAAAGTCGCAATTATTATTTTTTTATTTTTTTTTGTGGTGGTGGTGGAAACAAGCTTCCATAGGTATCTGACAAGTATCATTGAACGCTAATGTTTATATTAAAATGAAAAGATGTATAAAAAGGTATACAAATAAAGTGTGATTATACCTCTTTAAAAATATATATTTTTTTTTTTACTTAGAAAGTTTTGTGTTTGTAAGTTGTGTATGACTTTGCACATTAACAATGATAATTTTAAGGACTTTCCTAAACATCATAGGGAATATAAACACATGACTATAGTTCTATACTCATGTTATTAAAGACCAAGCTTATAATGCCCTTTGATTCAATGTTAAAGTACTCGACAAAACAAAACGAGACTCAAATGATTATTTGAAGGTTCAACTGACCTTGTCTGACAGATGACAGTCGGACTGATTTAGAGGAACGTCTTTAAGCATGTGTGTAAGTCTGTCAAAACTGTTAAAGATGTGTTGATATCCCTGAGAATATAACATTTACATAATTTGTCATAATCATAATCATTAGTGTCTTTCCAGGTTCTTCAAAGTGGTCACATACCTGTACTGTACTTTTTGGACAATGATTTTAAGATTTCCCACAAGCCCTCAAAGTTTCCAAAGTACCCTTGTGAATGAATAAAGAGAGACAGTCACATTGGATTCTTCTTTATATAACATAATTTATATACACATGGCTTTTTACAGCGGCAGCATGTTTCTTGTACAGAAATACAAGCACAACATCGGCATCAAGAGCAAAAAACCAGAGCTCTGTAGCCTCACATTTCACAAACTGTTTGCTCTCTGCTGATGAACTTAAAGAATGAAGATATAATTTACATATGTCAGTATTGGCATGTCAGCTTAACAATATCATTTCTCTCTTATAGATTATTACTTTCTCAACTACATAAACAAATTGCACCTTTAGTTATATAATCTGTTGATTGTGAATCAAATCATTTCTGTACATAAGTTAAGAAATGTAACAGTTTGTTTCAAAATAGATCATCTTCACTTTTTTCGTATCTCTAAGATAACTCATTACATCTATAGACAAAGTGCAGTATTTTAATTTAACGTTTTTTTTTTTCATTAAAAATTGGTCCAAACTCCACAATCTGAAGAAAAACAGCTAAATTTTCTTCCAAATTTCTTCAATTATTATTATTCGTTTTTTTTTTTTTGCCTTTTCATTAGTCCATGTTTTCTACAAACTGCTTCTAAATACAAGAATAACAGTGTCAGTGTACAAAAAGCTTTGCATGTAAATTATCTTCTACTCTCTAAATATACTTCATATTCTTCAGAACTATGAACTAACATCTGTGACATTAACATGACTCCACAGCTCTATCAAACATGAAATATCAAATATCTCGTCATCGATAAAAACATACTGGAGATGACAATAATCATAATAATCATTAAAGTACATGGATGTGCATAGGTGGGATCACCAGCTAAATTCACAAAGCAAATGCATGTTCATGATGATGCTGAGCACAGTGATATTAGTAAAAAAAAGCATCCAATCTTTTCCCTGTGCTGAGTTGAGGCAGTGTGGGTCAGAGGTTGATAATAATAATATTTTTATGGTGTGAAGTAAACAGATGTCTGACTTTCGTCCAATGACTGAACCTCACGGTATCCCAACCAGGCGCGACAAGAAATTTGTCTGTTCATACTGAAAGTGAAAATTATGGCACAGCCAATCATATTTTATGTTACATATAGAGTTACGTAAAGTGGAATTTTGGACCAATTAGATTTCACAATGGCTAGGGCTTCACAGTTACAAAGCCACAGGAATAGAAACCAGAAACAAAAACTTGCAGATTGTTGCTGGTTAGAAAACAGTGTTAGCGTCTAATAACATTAAGCATTTAATATTTAAAGGCTGGCCACTGATATATCATAGTCTTCTCCAAAGCATTAAAATGTCTTCAGCGTAACATAGTGTCGGTCCAGATCCGGCCCACATCTGGTATGTGTGGATTCCACATGTACCAGATGTGGACCAGATGTGGGCCAGATCTGGGCCAACACTATGTTGCTGTCTGTGACTACTCAAGAAGTCATTTTCAATATTTTCAAGTCTTTAATGAATTATCTGAGATGTTGGCCCCCGGCCTGCTTCAATTTTTACCAGTTTGAACATTTTGAAGGTCTACCTGTTGTAGTGCAAGGCAGCAAAACTGTTGAAATTTTCGGTAAAGGGAACGAGAAATGAAAAGGAAATGATAAACAAAGGTTGAAGCAGCACAGACTTGGAAAATCACCACAAACTTGTAGAACGTATACATCACAGTGCCTGCAATTTGAGAGAGATGTGAAATCAAACAGAAATATAATACAAGTGTAAATGATACACCATGACATGATACAATCACACCACTTCTCCTTCAGCCAAATAAATAATGTTAAGTCAAAAACTCTCTACACTTTCTTAAAGGCAGAAAACTGCAGCATTACTACAGCAACAGATTCAATATGGTGGCAAAGGCATAGGAGTCTGCTAGCGCTGTAGCTCTAAACTACTTTAACCACTGTAAAAGGCTTTGGTGGTGTCCGGGGCCCACTAAAAAATTCAGAGAAAGAGAAAATCCAACAGTTTTTTCCCTAAATTTTTCTTACCATGGAAATCTTTAGATTTAGCTCTTATATGGGTCATAACAAAGACAGGCCTGATCTTTTTTTTTTTAATACAGGAATGCACCGACGATTTTATTATTGTCATTTTTAAATGCTAAATTTGTCATTTGAGGACCACAAACCTCTGAAGAAACACACTATACACAGCTTAGAGGAGTAATTCATCCAAACATTTTAATTCTGGGATCATTTACTCGCCCTCCTGTCATTCCAAACATGTGTGACATTCTTTCTTCCATGACACACAAAGGATGAATTTGAATGAACCACTGGTGTTTGTCATTGAATGATAATGATGCCCGATTTGATAGACCTTTTTTTTACCTTTTGTGTTCCACAGAATAAATAAATGGGTTCGGAATGACACGAGTAAATAGGTTTTTCATCATTGGACGAACTATTCCTTTAAATAACAAAAATCTCAAACCAAATAATAAATCTGAAGCCAATAATAAACAGCAATACAAATAATTATGATAATACAAAAGAAAAAAAAAACTAAATATTTCTACTTTATACGTTTTTGAAATATATATTTAATGTATTTACAAGAAATGTGGAAAGATGTATACAATTCAGATGAGAAACATTCTTCCATGTAAGCCCACCAAAATGTAGAATACCAAATCCAGTTTCTCTCAGGTTTACAAAACAACATTAAATATGTTGCCCTGATTGTTGATATCATTGTGTAAACTCTGTACACAAAACTCTGTACACCAGTTTATAGTAACAAACTCTTTAGAACTGTAGTACTGTACATCTGCTCTACGTCAAATATGCTGACGAGACAGAAATGAAAGTGTTATGATGTGCTGTATGCGACGTAGTTCAACTAGTCTGCAACAATTTCCCTAACGTTTTCAAGGTCTTGTTTCTGCAGGACCATTTCTAAATAAATCTATTTACAGTCATTTCTGCCTACAACTGTTCCAGTTCTTCTTCCCAATAAGGCCAATCATGGAGTCTCAATGAAGCACAGCATGCATGTGTTGCCCTCAGCAATAACTGCAGGGCAAGGTTTTAATCTGACAACACAATGAATAAAAGAAAGCTATTAACTTGGGTGACACTTTTCTGAGGTGTATCAAATGTACTTGAGGTGTGCTGCTGTGTGTTATACCTTATCACAGTTTGCCCTTAATGGAAAATGTGACTTTAAAACCATTCCTGTAAATTGGTGTGGACATTGGTAAGTGTGTGCTGCAGCAGATGTAAGGGCCTTAGGTTCTCATTGCCCTGATTTGAGCACAGATTCTCTACAGCAAGAAGAAGGCAGTAAAATAAAGCTTGTCAATTTGGCTATGGAGCACAGGCACCTGGTTTGGCACTTGGTTTGAATCCCAATGTCTGAGGAAAACGTCCTTGCAATTTAACTCCGCACTGAGCCAATGTGCTTGGCAGTGTGAGGTTTCATCTCAGATGCCTCTGTTGAAGAAAGCGAAAGAATAACAGGGGCTACGTTCCCTGACGAGGGGTTGACAAGACGTTTGGATGCATGTGGACAGCAGCTCAGTGTTGCTGTACTCCAGTTGAGAGTTTTTACCTGTGAAGAAACAAAAAATACATAAAAATGTTGTACTGTCCAAGAGGCCAAATCTTGGACATTCCTGTAAACATCTTATTGACCCCTAAGTTTAATAAAAGTAGTGCCCTACCCAGACACCCAGCTGTGAGTGGTGGTCTTTACACTGTGAGGCGGGAACCCCTGTTGGGTGGCCATGGGGTCGAAGTTGAAGTCCAGCGATTCTCCGTCCATGAGTGTATCATGCAAGATGGACTCCACGTCACAATCGAAATGCTCCACAGGCATACCGTCCAGATCACTGGGCAGCTTCTCCAGGTGTTGCTGTTGCAGGTGGGGCATCATCCCTGGGCTCCGGCCATATCCATTGCTGTTGATGCTGCAGTAGGGAATTCCACCTCCGAGATGACTGGAGCCTCCGTACTGCATATGCAATGCCGACTTGACGCTTCCCAGGCGTCCACTGGCACCGCCAATCGTGGCCATAGGGTGCAGCGATCGCCCATTCAATGCCACAGGTGTGGGAGGGGCTTGTCCGTGCATATTGTGCGGATGAGAGAGGGCATGGCTATGAGATGATCCAACTCCCATAAGTTCATTCCGCCTACTGCTGTAGGGGGGCAACATACATCCACCACTTCCAGCTGACTGGGAGACAACGGTATCCACCGAGGGGAGGAGCTCTCCGGACTCCCCATCAGACGTAAGAAGCTCCTTCAGCAGCCCTGCTGAGCAGTTAAACTGGCCCATAGTTCCTGGACCGGGACCAAAACTGGACTTGCTTTCTGACAGAGACTGCATCGGCATGGGGGACATGCTGCCCATTCCTGCCTGGCCGTAGAGACACTTACGATAGTCTTGTTGAGTCTGCTGGTTGACTGCAGCCAGACCTGGGGAACTGTAGGGGGAGTAACCAGGGCTGGCCTGCATGAGCGAAGAGGGTGAGGACTGGTTGGATCCTGACCCAGGGCCTCCTGTGGGCCCCACTGATGCGTTCTTAGGTGAGAGCAAGTTGAGGTTATCCAGAAGGTTTTCCATCACATTCTCAGGGCCACTGTGACCCAGAGAACCAGCCATTTCAGACAAGCTGGGGAGGGTGGAGGTCATTTTGGCCCCTGACCCAGGGCCTGGGTAGACCATGTGGACGTCAGAGTCGCCAAGTTCGTCGTCAATAAAGGGCGAGAGACGACCGCTCAGAGTGCTGGCATTGGAGCTGGTGCGGGGACGGAAAGCCGTCCAGGCATCGAAGTCGTCGTTGCTGTGGGAGTTTGGACTGCCGGGCCACTTGCCGTACTGAGAGCCTGGACTGTCTGCACCCCCCTCGGGCCCACCTTGAAGAGCCAGCTATAAATATAGAGAAGAACAGAAGCACTCATGAGAAAAATAACATATTTTCATGGATAGTGTGTACTGTTTATCAAAGAGATCACAACAAGGTTTGGTGTGCGGCTTTTACCTTTTTCTTTGCCGCTCGTCCTCTGCTCTTGGCAAACTTGCTGTTGTTGTCCATAGAGGCGGCCCGGCGTCGAGGCGACTTGCCACTTTTGCCGCCTTCAGGGTTGAGCATCCACCAAGAGCTCTTCCCTGTCCCCTCATTCTGTACACGGATAAACCTACTATGTAGGGACAGGTTGTGTCTGATTGAGTTCTGTAGAAGAGAAGCAGAGCAAGGAGAAAAAGCATGAGTGTTATGTTCGCAGTTTGCCTCGTTCCCGCAAATTCCCCCCTGACGGTAAATCAGCAGAGTGCAAATCCTCGCAGCATCTGTTTTCTATTAAACTCTCTTTTCTCTTCACCTCCGCTTTCGTCCACTCACCCTTTCCTTCACCTATATGTATCATTTTCTGTCATTCAAAGGAGACAGTTTTCCTTGAACATCGGCCATTCTTTTAAACATATTCTTGCAAATATTTACAAATTGCTCTCAGTGGTGCATTCAAATAGAACAGAGAATCCCTTCAATGTTTTGCTGTGAATCATAAAAACATCATTCTATTTTTAGTGAGAATTTTATAATCCTCGGGTTTAGACCACCAAGACTAATATTAATGATATATATCTGTCTTAAAAATGCTACACTTTATCTAGTAGACATTATAAAATTTGTGTACAAAAGAAAGAATCTGTTCCTCCAAAAGTTACGATTTTGATTTGAAAGTATTAAAGGTGACAGTTTCACATGGAAACACAACTATGAGTAAACACTGGCATTTCAAAAAATTGCTTTGTTTGTTTGAGTTTCTTGACCTGTCAATTACCTGTTCACTGAATGGTTTCAAAACCCCATTTCGAAACAGTCACTCACATGTAAGTTCCAAAAACATTTTAGGTTTCTTTACCTGTTCCTTTACAGGAGAGCAAAAATGGACTTAATTAGCAACAAATCACTTAAAAAGCTTAATGACCAGCCAAAGCAGCCATTTCTATGCCTGCTATTCTATTCTACTCTTGCCAAAAAATAGTTGTGGCACTAGGGCGAATTCAGTCTATTATAATTATGAACTTTTCTATCATTCTGATGAGTTCACATACCGTAATGTCAGGCAAACATGGGTAAACGTTCAGCCTGGCATAGACACATTACCTACGTTGTCATGGTGATCTCAATCATTAGAACCATTTCCCTAGAGAGGTGGAAAATGGGGTATTTTTGAAATGCTGGCCTAATGCTTCCTATGTCTAATTTAGAGTTGTTAATGGATAGTTACAGGATGTGATGGCAGCTTAGGATGGTCTTTGCTGTTGTTTGTGAACTAAAAGGCTTCATGTAGCACGTGCAGAGACATGATTTTTATTTTTTGTTCTTTTCTTTTAAATCTGACACATTAATCCTATAGTTGCTGATATGGTGCTGCTCGCAATAAAACAGATATTGACAGAAAATACTATTGAAACTTAATTTGGAAAAAAATACTTTATATTAAAATTATTTATATTACCGGTGCCTTACATAATTATATTACATAATGCCTTTATCTCAGATTTTTTTTTGTCTTGGATTTCATAATAAAATTGGACAAGCTCAATGCTTTTTGCATTGAAAACTTTTCAATGGCATTTTCTGCCAAATATTTTTTTTTATTGGAATTTGTGCAAAGGATTGGGGGTGATTGGAGGACACAGATGACACACTTTATGCATCATTCAAAATAAGCCGTATTAATCTTTCAAATTGAGATGGCCTTCGATGCAGCTTGGTGACGTGGCAGCCGAGATATGCAGCCTTAACCAACATGCGGTGTAACCAACATGCAAGGAAGCCATTTTGCTGTTGTCATGTGACAAAAAAAACATTAAACAGGAAATGATATCACAGAAAGGAATTCTGTACACCCTCATGACAGCGTCAGTAAGTTTTTTAAAACAATCACATATTTCGACCTTAAGTAAAATGGAGTAAAACTCAAAGATGTTGGTATAGGCCTAAACGTTTTGCAAAAATGCACGGAAAAAAACTGGACTCCCAGAATTTGTGTGAAGCCAGCCAATCAGAAACATCTCTTGCCATTGCATCACATGGTTCATGAACAGGGATTTATCACAATAACTGGACAGATAATATCCTATGGAGACTTACACTATATGCAGAGGGAAGCAAAACCTGAAAATTAACAACACGCTACGCACAACACGAATCCATAGCAGAAGAGTACAAACTGAACCCACTAACCACAACATGGTCCATCTGGCTTAAATTTTAAAATCCTTTCCACACATGGCAGAACAGAAAACACAGCATCACTGCTTTAAAACACAACTTTGCATGTCATGTGAAATGACTCTTGGCCAGTCCGCAAGCTTGTATAGCGTGACAAATGTAACCACAACCACATTAGAAGACAGTTCACTGATGGATATATGGAGAGGTTTGGAAGAATGGGAGCCTCTGGAAACTGGGGAATATCAGGACAGAATGTGGCATTCTGAGTCCACATTAATCCAGATACACAAAATCCATATTTTTTTTCTACCCTTCTGTCCACAGAGAAGGCATTTTTGTCCTGCAAGCTTTCTGAAGACGCTCTAACAAAGTAAATAAATTTGAAAACGCTGTTTTTTTGTGTTTTTTTTTTTTTTTGCATTGTAGTGTGAACTGAAAAAATTGAGGTATTTGAAAAAGATGACACATATTTAGTCATATGATGCATATTGTGCCAATACATATAGATGTTTATACCGGTAAGTGCGTGCTATGTGCTATTCACATTCACAGCGTTGCTGAAGAAAAATGTTACTTTGTACAATCTTCATATTACACTCCTGCAAAGATGCGTTTTAGACCATATATGGCGATTGAGTGAGACCTTGACACACCTGTAAGTGCTGAGATAATGGTCGTGCCGGAAGAATAGCATGAGAACTTTATTATTCCTCGTCTCTCTGTATTATCTCAGTGAGCTTTTATTACATTTAACGCATGCGCAGTAAGATGATTTCAACGTTTTCCAATGTTTCAGCGTGTATGAGGAACTGTTAAAAAATGCTTGACAATGCTAGTGTGGACGAGGAGCGTTTTAAAACCAAAACACCGAGAACATACGGCCAAAAAAACGACAAAGAGAACCCAAACGATATCAAAGCGCGCTCATCCTGTGTGCAGGTCTGTGGCTTCCTTCCCGATCAACACAATTTTAGCCTGTTTTGACAATAGTTGATGTATTAATGGCGGCAGAACACAGGAACTTCGACATTCCAGCTAATCACCGTGTTCAAAGTTCAAACATAATCACAGCTAGCCCGCTAATACCCTATCTCTTCTGGAACTACAGTGTCCCAATCCACATTCCTGTCTGTGGATACTAAACCCCAACCATCACTCTTGTTGTGTGAAGATCCTATAATCTTGGGTTCACAATACTGCCATTCCACAGATACCACAACACTACACACAATGAGACGACATTATATAAAACGGAGCAATTTCTGGAATGTTATGATCGAGTTCGAACACAATGTGTCATCTATGCAAATGAATCATATCATTATGTTGACCTACAGTGGAAGTGTGTGTATATATTATATTGTCAGCATATTGTGCTGCGCTAAAAAACGTCCACTTTTCATATCCTCTTTCCAACTGTACTATGATCTGAATAAAATGGCACAAAAAATTCATTAATTATAAATAAATGAATATAATATATATGTTTTATATATTACATATTTAAAATATTTTACGGTGCCCACAATACGGTAGTTGTCGCAGTTATACTATAATAAATTTGTAGTAACTTGGAGTTATGCTGTATTCCATTCAAAGTGTAATATTCTTACTTTATATCGCTGATTTATGACGTTTAAAGAATAATATGGCAATGCATTTGTTTTGCAGGTGTGTGATTGTCAACAGAGAAGATCGTTCACCGTTTTTAACACATCAGTCTCTGTAAATGTTTGCTAAACTTTTTCATAAAAGTTTTACGATCATATAAAATGCATCTATGTTTCAAAGTGCCAACATTACGATTTAAAAGGAACTGATTTTATCTGTGAACATTTCCGTTGATGCCGCCATGTTTGCCTGAGGTCATACAATTGCATCTGGAAGTTTGACTTCAAGTGGCGAACTAATGTACTTTTCTAAATTTAATTTGAAATTCAGGTTTTCATCTACATGGAGCACATCAATGAATGGAAGAAAATAATTATTAATTTTATCTTAATGTTTGATTTTCATATTCCTTTTTTCTGAGCAGAATTTATATGTATTATTTTCAATGCAGCTTCCAATTTTTTTAATTTTTTAATTTTTTAATTTTTTTATTTCTCATACAACAAAAATGCTGGATGATCACTGTCTGTCAAATTCAGTTACAATTATGCATTACATTTGTTTAAATAATTTTTTAGGTTGGGGAAAAACCTTTTAAAAGTATAAAATTATTACAAAAATATTTCACAAATGCTCAGTTTTTGGAAGTGAATAAATGATCAAACTAGGGTTCAAGAACTCTTCAAAATGATTGTATACAATGTGTTGATAATAAGAAATTTCTTGCAAAACTAAGCATAACAATTTCCATGTCTTTCTCTTGACTTTTGATGATTTTATTAGTTTGATTATTAGAGTATGCCTGCAAAAGTCATCAAACTCCTTGATGTTTCCCGGGTGTCCTTCACCGTGGGAACCCTGACAAACATGTCATCACACCCTTGCATGTACTGCTATTACATATTCAAAGTACTCATTTCACATACACACAATTTGAAGCCCCTGCTGCAGGAACAATGAAGAAAGTCAACAGCAAGAGCCAAACACCAGGAAGTGACCACATGAAAGAGGACTGTCACAGGAAGCCGGCCTCACTTCCTGTCTTTCAGGAAGCAGTGGTTGTGTATTTGAGCATGTGAGTGTGTGCAGAGCGGACTGGAATGCCAGAGAGAGAGAGAGAGAGAGAGAGAGAGAGAGAGAGAGAGAGAGAGAGAGAGAGAGAGAGAGAGAGAGAGAGAGAGAGAGAGAGAGGTCTGCCCTGGTCTACTGCACTCCTCCTCTGGCAGACTTCTGTTTGGCACCAGCTCCAGCCACAGTCATTCTCACTCCCGAGAGAATAAACAAAGCGCTACAGACCACACATACAAACCCAAGAGCTCAACTACTGCCCACTCCATTGCCCCCTTAAATAATGGACATCTAGACCTTAAATATGCCTTAAAATGTCTCTATAAATCACAGCCCTACGACCTGATAAGTATAAATCTTACAGAGAACAGTTATTTGTAGCCTAATGTTTTAAGTACCTCATGTGTAGCATGCTAATGATTAGCATACCACACGTGATACATAAACATTAGGGTGAAAATAACCCGGGATACTTCTTAAATATGCATACTCTACTTAAGTATGTGAACTCAAACGCTTCAGGTCATTACATTTGGAAATGTGTTCATAATTTATAACGCAGTGCAAGTACGCCATTCTCACACTGAAAAAAAATGATTATGAAATTATCGTAAGTGGTTGCACTCAACTGATTTTAGCTACATTTAAACAAATGCATTAAGTTGAACTTAATCAACTTCAATCAGCATTTGTTTAAATGTAGCTAAAATCAATTGTGTGCAACCACTTACGATAATTTTTTTTTTATTAAATTCAACGAATCATTTTTTTCAGTGCAGGGTCACCACAAGGGGCACTATAGTGGGTATAAAATGTCTTATTTTACGTGACTGATTTTTTGTTGTTGTCCTGATCTATTAATTTATTCAAAAATACATCAAAAATGCAATTCATACACACCTATTCTATGATTGACACAGAAACAGAAATTTCACTGTGATACAACTGCCCTTCCATAATGTGATGTGACACACTAATTAAATCAACCTAAACAAATAATACGTTGTGCTGCTACACCGGTCGTGAGCGGCACGATGCAACACGACAAAATAATAAAGAACCCATCCAGTTCAATATATTTCAAGGTAACTCTATCGAGCATTGAGGTTGGCTTCTGCCAAAGTCCGCGCACTTGCCAAGCATTCGTGTCTGCATACTGGCGAAGAGTATATTTCTGGCTTAAGTTGTCATATTTGGTTGTACATGAGCATGTAAGTAATTTCGTGACACACTAACATACATTAGTGCGTGTGTTTGAGTGTGTGTCACTGTAAGCTGCACAGGCAGATGGAGGTCATGTGTTCGGGCCAGTCCACAAGCCAAGGACACAGAGTTCCATTTCTATTTCTCTCCCTCCTTACTTCAATCCCTTCCTCCAAGGAGCCTGAAAGGCCACACTGTTCTGCGACTGCAACCCCTCCTTCCCCCTCTCATTCCATCTCTAAGCATCCAAGATTTACTGAAGGCATCAGCACTGGAAATCAAAAACCAGCTTTTAATCAGAAATTGGGGATCTGCACAATATCAGTTTGTATTCTTTTAATTCAGCTAAGAAGCACTGCCATGATGGTCACATGACTTCATGTAATACAAATTCGCAAGCCAGAGTTCACCAAACCTGAAAACCTTATTGTTTTCAGGTCTATGAACAGAAGTCAATGGAACGGAAAGTGTAGTGTGAACTTTCCTTTCCGTTTTACCATACAAAATGACAATAACTTTTAATTGAAAAGTGTACAAATATCTATATTAACATTAAAACTAAATAACAATTTAAACAAAATCTAATAAATTTGTTGAATTTGTTTAGCATCGGTTCAAGAAAAGGATTTTCATGACTTTCTAAAGTTGGCGACTCAGCATTACAGCAGCATAAATCATGTTTTAGCTGATTGGTGAGTTTGCAGCCTGATTTGAATGTGATGACAGAACCTGTAGGCCTGGAGAAGCAAGGAACAACTTCTTAAGCAGAATTAAAATGTCACTAAAATTGTCCTCTGCGCTTTAAAATGTAAAAATCCCCAGGAGAGGTTGGCGGAGAGAAGGCCGGTGTGACTCAGACGTAGCCACATGAGGGAACTTTTCTTCTGGGTGAAAGACATAGAGACAATCTCCAGCCTGAGATATGATAATCAGACGTCAGAAAAGACTGAAAAAGAGCACGAAGCGTGCTGAGATGATCTAGTTCCTACAGAACTTCAAAGCAGTTTCTTGCAGCCGTGGGGGAGCGAATGTTGTGACGCATGAGCAGGGGAAAAGCAGAGGCCGCAAAAAGGCCACAGCAAATGCAGTTATGCACCTCACAACGTTCAAGTCTTCAAAACGCAAAGTCCAGAAAAATACGAGGGTCTAATTATGCATTCGTTTTGAGCCTTGGCCTCGTGTTGGGTCATGTCTGGTGTAGACAGCGCTGCTTTCTGCTGACAGACGTCAAGAATGTGTGAGTGTGGTTAGCAGGAGACAGAGAGAGCGCCCAGACCTGTCATTAGCTCATCACTAGCTCAGCAGGTCTCACACATACTAAGTATAACCCAAGCCTCAGAACTGAAGCAGTCAGGTGGAAACTAATCCAAAGGTTAGCCCTAGAAATAAGCTGGAAGTTCAGTGTTATGACCACAATCTTAAAGCGGACCTATTAAGCCCCTTTACAAAGCCTTGATTTTGTTTTTGGGGCTCGACTAGAATAGGTTTTCATGGTTGGATATTTTTCACATATTCGACATTGTTGCAGCACCTCTCTTGTTCTGTCGTTCTCAGCGTAGTTCAACGAGTCTGTGTTTCCTGAAACCATAGTTCCAACGAACATGCGCAAACAGCATCGCAAAGTTGTGTGGTTGGAACGACAGCTCTCAGACCTGTGGTTAGAAGCAGAGTTTCTTGTTTGCATGACGCGGACTTAAATAAATCCTTTTCTTGAGCAAAATAAGCAAGCTGACATTCAGTACAATCTGTATCTTTCATTTAGAATATATACAAATTTAATTTACGTCTTTTAGTTTGTCAAGAGATTTAAAGAACCGTTTTTGAAGAGTGCGCATGTGCGAACGTGCTCTACTATGTAAGAACCAGCCTATGATTGAACATGGGAATAAAGCTAAATAACTGAGAAAATTGAGAATTAGTCCTCAGATGCTATGTCCGTAATTTATACCAAAAATCTTGCATTCATGAAAAGAAGTTATTACTCCACCACCTGCGTGACATCATTAACCAACGTGGTTGAACGACAAATTTGCGACAATACGGTTTTGGGAAACAGTCGTGACTGGCTAGTTGATTTCTTCAGCGATGCATCGTACTGTTTAGTTCCATTCTCTATGAACCCCTCCTTCCGAGATGCACAATGTGCTCTGATTGGTCGGCTGGATCACTGTGTTGTGATTGGTCGACTGCTTCGATCCTGTTTGGGAAATGTCACGCCCCTTACCATAACCACGAGTTTCAAGACACTACTAACATTACTAACCAGGGCTTGACATTAACACCCGCCAAGTGTGAATTTTGGCTAGTAAAAATGCTGAGTTTGGAAAACCACTAGCTACAGTGGCTGGTGAGCAAAAACCCTGAACACAACCCAACCAGGCCCCGCCCCCTTTTTTGCGTATGTCAATATTTAAAGGGATAGTTCACCCAAAAATGAAAATGATCTTATGATTTTACTCACCCTCAAGCCATCCTAGGTGTATATGCCATTCTTCTTTCAGACGAACACAATCGGAGTTAAATTAAAAAAATGTCCTGGCTCTTCCAAGCTTTATAATGGGAGGGAATGGGGGGGGGGACAAGATTTTGAAGTCTTGGGAGAGTCGTCATTATTTATTAATGGCGATAAATCGCAACATATGTGTATTATATTATATTATATTATTTTATATTATATTATACATATAATATAATATATAATACATTCCGGCCGTCTGCCGGAAGCTAGTTATTATAGCTAATCATATAGCTTATATTTCTTACAAATATGCATTGCTTTGCTTCAGAAGGTCTTTATTAACCCCCTGGAGCCATGTGGATTACTTATTTGATGGATGGATGCGCTTTTTTAGGCTTCAAAATCTCCCCCCCCCATTCACTCCCATTATATAGTGTGGAAGAGCCAGGATATTTTTACATATAACTCAGATTGTGTTCGTCTGAAATAAGATATACATCTTTGGATGGCTTGAGGATGAGTAAATCGTGATATAATTTTCATTTTTGGGTGAACTATCCCTTTAAATGAGGAATGCCGTGATGTGTTCGTTCCCGGAAGAGAACTCAAGACTACAATGGAGGTGTTTCAGGGAGTTCAGAATCAGTGCTTACTGATATAGAGAACAACTCCCTCTGCAGTGACTTTGTGCTTTGTAACTTTACAGACATTTTCCATGCTCAAAAAGCAACATTACACACTAAAGGAAGTTGAAAATGTAAAAAAAAAAAAAGCATACTAGGTCCTCTTTAAAAGACAGTATCAGCATACACAACATATTGTGAAGGTACTTTTGTGGGGAATTTCATGCAAAAAAAAAAAAAATGTTTGTGTAACATATTATTTAACCATTTGGTAATGCATAATTTTGTATAATCAAACAAATTAAATACTTTACAAATAGAAGGTAATCTCATTTGACTTAAACTCAAATTACAGTCTTCACATAAAATTGCCTCATGCTTTTCAGGAGGTGTCATGTCTCCTTTGACCGCTAATATGCTAACATGATGAGTTATGCTTTCACAAATACTGTGACTTTGTGGTGGTGTTGCACTTGATGTCAGACAAACTTTCATATTCAGTTGTTGTTTTTCTTACCCCCCAACCAGACATGACACTATTTGATGACTGTTTTCGTCAAGTTGTAAATGCTTGCTTCTTGAGTCCGCATAACACTGTGCTCATTAGTAATAAAGTCTAGTAAAAACATTTAACATCCATCCTTCATGGACATAATAACCCTTAGTTAAGGTAGATTTACTTTGAGAGACACAAATAAAATTGCACTTATTTCCCTTCATTAAAACTATTAATTATATTAATTTAAAATAAATGCTGTTCTTTTGAACTTTCTATTCATCAAAGGGATTAAAGTCATTCATTTTTGCACGGTTTCCACAAAAACATTAAGCGGCAAAAACATCTTTTGTGTGTATTTTAACATTTTCTTGAGCATCAAATCATCATATTATCTAAAGGATCATGTGACACTGAAGACTGGAGGAATGATGCTGAAAATTCAGCTTTACCATCACAGAAGTTTTTATATAATAATATAGAATATATATATATAATAAATAAATGTAAATTACATTTGCAGACCCTAAACATTTGAACGGTAGTGTATATTTGGGGACTCTTCACAGCAAATATTGATATGTGTGATTAATTGCAATTCAATTGATTAATGAATCGCCATACTGTGTAATTACCTTGATTAACATGTTTAATGGATTGACAGTTCTGCTTCTTATGCAACCGCATTCCATCAGGCCGCACATCAGGGAATTCCCTGAGTTGGCAACAAGTCTGGAAACTCGAAAAAACAATATCCGTGCCAAGTTCTGTCCATTTTAAAATGATCATTCAGCTGTTTGACTTTTTTTAATTCAGCTCTCCCCATTCGAACCTGCAAAGTGCCCAAAGCCAATGGATCCTATTACTGGTTCAAACGGGGTGCGGGATTTGTCTTTGAACAGCGCCAGTATGCAGTCGCACTGGGAGATTATAAAGAGACAGGGACAGATAAGACGCCCACACGAGTATATCTCCGTACTCAGCAGAGAACGACACATTGATTTATTGCCACATTAAAGTGAACACACAAACTCTCATACATACACACACAGAGATTCAGATGAGCAGAAATACACACTACCTCCAAATCCAACTCACACACAGACACACAGGGGCAAATGTTTCTAACAAGCCAAGTCAGGTCAGTATGAGAGTCAGAAGTTCAGCGGTTACAAGGAAACAATCTTCTATTCGATTTGCAGTATGCAGACATACTGTGCTCGCCACTTCCTGTTACGCACTTCCTGTAAATTGCATAAGTGGCGTGCTGAAGCTGAAGATTTTTCTTTTTTTTTTATTAAAATTCACTTTTTTAATCAAGTCTTCAGCAGTTGGGCTGCATATCACCAACTTCCTCGGTATATGGCGCGACCGCACGATTAATCAAACAAAATCGAGATAGGGATTTATCGTTGGAATTATTGTGGATTTGATTTGTAACAATGGCCATGCAGATTCCACATACTAGACTGCAAAGGTTTTTGTCCAATTTGGAAGGATAAAGATTGAGACGCAGCCCTTGTTTAAAGTAATGCACTTTCAACGTACACTCAAAAAAATAAGCTGTTGAACGAACTTAATTAATTACATTTTTCCAACAAAATCTAATTTGTTTGAAATGATTTGTTGTAATCTTGTTGTATGAACTTAAATTCATTTAGTCATTCCTGCTAGATAAAGTTTTGTCAGGTTGACTACATTTAATTTTTGCCCTGCCTAAAATCGCCAACATCATAATTTTAGCTAATTTGACTCTACAGTTATTTCCAATGATAGGAGCTACTAGTGTTCAGTTTAGTTAAAACCACTTTTTACAGAGTGATATTGAATATTACTTATGCAGGTCTGCGAAGGAGTTTTAATGCATGTATACTGAGTGCCCACAGCCCTAAACTAAACACAGTCGCCAGTCTTCTGCATAATGGTAACCACAAAATTCAAAAACATTACAGAAAGTCCTCTAAGTTTCTAACATTAGTGAATATTAAACACTAACATTAACTAACAACATCTTTCCATTTACAGAAAAACACATAAAATAACACTTTAATCCCTAAATTTACCCTCCTAATGCAGTCCCTTGCAAAGCATGCTGGGAACTACAGATCCACTGGCCAGTTAGTTGTCAACAAAAATGATTCATGTAGTTTTCACACAAATTAATTAAGTAAACTTCGGTTTTAAATATATTAGGTTGATTGAACACAATTAAATTAAGTTGTGACAAAATATGAAACAATTGTGTTACTTCTGCTTATTTTAATTAATTAAATTTAACAAGAGGCAAAAATTCTTTTTTTGAGTGTAAATTTAGGGTTTGAGAGTTCAAACGCAAAAATGCACTTTTATTAATGCTGCAGTAAAAACGTTTATTGGCATAGTAAAGGACTAAATCGTCCTTTTGGTTTGAGCTGTAAATAACCCGGAGTATTCCTCTAAAGATAGCTGGTGTTTTTCAGAAAGGGGGTGAAATGTTCAAAGCCTTTTTAGAATAGGACACTAAACCCGCTTGGAGTGATAGTTGCCAAGGCCTTCGTGACTGACTCTGGCCTGAATGTGTGTCTGTGGGGCCGCCTGACTCACGGGATCAGAATGTTTCCCAAATCAGAACCAGCTCCAGCTGAGGTCCCGCCAGGCCTCTAGTCTGTCTCTCTGTTTCGGATTCCACTCCGGGGAAATGAAATATTGGACTCCAGCTGAACTCAATACAGCCAGTCAATAGCTGAACACGAGACTTCAGTGTGGGCTCCTTTAACTCCCAAATAAAGATCACGCTCCATAACCCTGGATCATGCTGGTGTAAGAGAACCGTTTTAGCGTCCTATTTCCTCCAGGTTGGCCTAATCTTATTTAGTGTGCTTTTGCAAACTATCCCTGAATCGGTCGGCCTTCAAGGCATGGTGAAATTAACTATATTCACCACACTAGTTGCCGGCCGCCACACTTCGGCCTAGTGAATTAGCCAATCCCGAGCTGCGACAGAAGAAAATCTTAATGTCTATTCGAGTGTACAGGAGACAGTTGTGTCTCCTCGAGCTTGTGTTGATTTCCTGTGTTTGCACTTTGATAAGCTTATCTTAGCCAACAGGGCACAATCACGGTAATACGCGCTGGCCTACTTTTAAAAGTCAATAATGGAGCTCTTAAACGGCTTGCGAGGGAGAGGCGGATGGGGAAATATGACGCGCCTGGCGTCCTGTTGTATTTACATACCTGCTTTCATTAAAAATCATCCGCAGAGGTCGGAAATGACAGTCGTCATTACAATCCTCACGTACCCGGCAACCGCTATGTGTTGCCAGGGAAAGGCAACTGAGGAAATGTGACAGTTCAAGAGGAAATCCCTGAGCAGAAGGTGGACCTTTGAAGAAAGTGGCGTAAAAAAATGAACCAGCTTGGTTTTGTGGTTTGGGCAGAATTGACTGTTAAAATATACTGAAAGAATATTTCCAAGACAAATTTCAGGCATGTGATAAAGTACAGCTCTTTTTGTCAATTAACATGACTATTAGTGAAAATAACATTTTTTGAAATTATTTTTTAATGTTTTATTTGACTGTTTTCATCACATGCACCGTTTAAACTGCCCTGTCAATCATCTTGTCACAGTTAAAACCCTTCACATTCAATTTCATTTAATTTCCTACCGTTTCAGAGAGAAATGTAGTAGCACGTTGATCTGCCAGTCATGTGTCTTTCATGCAATGAACTCTCCTCATGTGTTCGCGTTATGATGCATTTAAAAGTTAATGACCAACCGTATCATTACAGAAGTTCACAATGTTGTTACAGATTAAATATAAAGTGGATAAAATGTAATAAATATCATTTCGTCAGGTTAGATACTGATTACCGGGTATCAAACCCCTTTATCTAAACCTCTCTACTTAATCGTCGGACTCCGAAATCCGCCATGTTTGTAGTTTTTTTTTTTTTACACATTTGTAGTTCTAATCGAATTCTCGTCCAACGTGCAATGCATTGTGGGAAATATTAGCCGTTAAGAGTGTGCACGGATCTGCACTTCGGATTCTCACCGGAAAAAGTAGACCATCCGGGTATCTTTGGAATACTCATTTCAACACTACGATTTGGGACACACTAATTCTAATTTCGAATACTATTTAGGACGGATATGCAAATTGGGATGCAGCAACTGAAAACATCTGATCATGAGCTGAAAGGGTGTAAAAGAACACAGTGCCACACAAATCTGGAAATCTGGAAAAAATTTGAATGATAACTGCTAAACCCAAACCAAATGTGACATTTGGGCGATATGTAAAATATTCACAATTTATTGCAATGATTTTAATGCGCTTTTAATTTAACAGTAACCATCTATGCATGATTGTATTCTCTTTTCTGAATTTTCTCCTTTGTCCTTTCATCCCCTTTATTCTCTCAAACACGCCACTCTGACACGCCATCGGCTCATGAGCCAGTTGATCACATACTCGTGCTGTCACAAAAGAAAACCTGTCTCACGCGATGACGTCAGCTCCTCCTAATTACATTTTGGGCGAGGAGAAACCTGCTAAACAGAGCTCCCAGTGTCCAAACTCCTCAATCCAATTTTCTCAAAGCTCCTCTCCATGTTTCCTGGTAGAAACCTAATTTTTACTGGTATCCCTGAAATACCACTCTTTCCTCTTACATTACCACCACTCTGATGTAAAATTAACATGCAGAGCAGAGTAAATTGGTGGCAGCTTTTTGGGAATTACAAATGTATGACAATCGGACTCTTGCTGATGTGAATGGTGTGAGCGATTCAAATCAAAGTCATCTTCTCAACTTTTACCTCAGTGATAAAAATTTGCCAGCAGGAGTTTATCGAGGACACCTACAGTTTCTATCCCTTTAGAATTCTATCCCTGCGTCCGAAACCATGTACTTCCATACTATATAGAAAATCAAAAGAAGTAGGCCTACGCGTTGAGTAGTATGTCCGAATCCTTCATGACACAGTATGAGGCGGATGATTTACTACTTTTGTCGAGATTTTTGAGTGTGCATCCGATGGACACTCTTCCATCCCATAAAGCCATAGGTTGGTAGAGAAGCGACGCCACTGATGACGTAGATAACATGACAATGCCAACATGGTGGATGTAGTATATGAATAGCATTTATACTACACGCATTACACCGGTTGTGAGGGAAGTTCTTTATCTAATGTAGTACCTACTAAGCACGTGATTTTGGATGCACTTTATATGGCAAAATATCTGTGGAAAATTTTCCCTAAAAAAACTCCAAAATGAATATATTAGAAATGGAGATCAGATCATATGTGATGTTGCGAATGACACAATCCATGCATCAAAATATGCCTACTTAATTCCCTACTATGTAGGCTAGTAGGCAAAGTGTTAGAATTCGTAGTGGTCAGAAAACAGTAGGCGAAAAGTACCGGGACTTTCATTAATTTCCGAAGTGCACAGTTTGATAGACAGTTTACTATCCCACGAGGCCACGGGAGAGGAGTTGTGACTGGCAGTGAAGTGACGCAAGTGGGGCTGTGGGTCACGTGACGACAACATGACCAATGCAGTTTGGATTTCATTCATACAACACACATACTGTATAGAACGCATGTGTTAATGGTTGGAAAATTCTTAGTACCAGTATCGTATATACTGTATGTATACAGTAAATGTGTGTGTGTGTGTGTGTGTGTGATAAAAAAACACAAGTACATTTACACTATTCTCGCCACTGGGTGCTTGATAATGTGTTCTTGCACATTAACATCACTTGTTGTTGGAGGCAGAGAGCTTTGATACGTTGTGTGAAAAGACGAGGCGGTCTGCCATGGCTGAAGGGTTGCTGGCAATTTTCTTTCATAACATCTGCAAAAAAGATTCTGGGTACACACATCCCAGACAATATCTGTCAGCTAGCATAGCTGAGCATTAGCCAAGCAGTTTATCGCTTGCCAAAGAGCACTTCTTGAGAGCAAAATCCCACTAGGATACACCACAGTGGTTTCCTAAGGCAGTCTTAGGCTAGTATCATGCAAACTAGCAACTAATTTGTTTGTGCATAAATCATGTTCATGCTCCAGGTTTTACAGTTTAGCTTTCTATTAGCCTGATTGATATTAGCCTGCAAAGACATAATAGCTACTCAAGGTCGAGTCTTACAGATATCTGAACTATTTATCGGGATGGAACAAGGAAAGATTGGTTCTAATGATGTGTAAAACCACAACAAGTTGATGGGCAACTAGTGAACTTTGCAAACCACAGACATTTAGCTACAGTTAGCACATCATGCTAACACCCTTTCTTGAGATGTGCACTTTTAATGTCCTTTGAACTACTTGCAGATAATATTACTGAAATAAAAGGCCACTTAAAATCAAGTACACTTTCATGACTGTTTCTTAACACATTTAGGTACAATTTCAAAAAGTGCACCTTGTAATAATGTCATAATGTGCATTACTGTATGCACGTGAGTGTCAACGTGTGTATGTTATGCCCCCGATGGCCCTGTTGTGGCATACAAATGGATGGCGGAAAGGTTAACACAGGGTTTCAAAGAGCATAGCAGTCGTCGAGTGCAGCACTATTAGTTGACTTCCTCTCCATTGTATTAGAGCAGGAAGCACTGGCTAGCACTGATACGAATCCAGCTAATATCACCATTCCGCGCAAAAACACTGGAGCCACAGTCCACCTCACAAGGGCAAGTAGCACACGCTGCCCCGAAAAGGACAGGTTCGAGAGCTAACGCTTCCTTATCAAAACACAGGCGTCCGATAGCAGAAAAGGTGGGAGAAAGGGAGGAAAAAAAGGACAGAGCAAGTCCAACAAACGAAGGCATACGCTGAGATAAAAACAGCATTGCTAACAATGAACTTCCATGACTGTAGTGCACACCATATTTTAAGAGCCTCAATCTAAAAGTCATTTCCTTTGAGCATTTGTACAGCTGTTCCGACAGAAAACACGCTAACGTTATAAATACAGGCACTGTTTTGGTCTCAAAGGACTCTCCTTAACGTCAATGGAGAAGATTCCATCGCTAATCCAAGTGACCTTTCTTAGCAGCGCAAACAACACAGCCTCTTTATGAAATCCTATATATTTATTTATGTTTGCAGTTCACTGGTGGAAAAGTGCGGTTTGGCCACGGGGTGTCAAGTGAGGTAGGCTGCCCTGCGAATCAGGTTGGCGTCATCAAAAACAGTTGATGAATCAAACCGAGAGAGCTGCCAGGGCCAAGGTGGGCGGCCTCAGAAGGAAATAGATATAGCACTTCTCACACTTCTTTTCTCACACATTTTGCAGGTTGCGGATGCTCTCATTGGCAGGAAGTGCATCAACGTGACCTTTTAATGGTGGTTTGCTGTAGTGATTCTGCACTCAAGGCCCTGCGCCAACTTGTATTTTCGGATATGAGAAGTTTTGTTGCAAATTTTTGAATGGAAAGACTAAGCGAATACAAAATATAAGGGGAGAACTGACCTTAAATCTACAGCAAAGTCACTGCTTGATGACTACTTGCGACTAATTTGTGATTATCTGATGCTTCATCCAAAGCAACCCTATTATTAGTGTCTAAACAAAATGCTACCATACTACTCATTTCTGCAGTATGCATTTTGAATATGGTGTGAAGTATTTACATAGAATACCCAGATGCAATAGAGCTCACTGGAAGAAATACTGTACCCACAATGCAGTGTGGCCCACTTGACCTACTATAGAAATGAATCAATTGAAAGTAGTATCACACGGTTTCTGAATGATTTTTTCTTGACCTATTTGGCTGAACTTGGAATAGCATACCACTCTTACTATCCAGCATACTAACATACTGTACTATCTTAAAGGGTTATTCACACAAATATAAATATTCTGTCACCAATGAAGTTTGTTCTCGCATCACGCAAGCACATTTGTGACCACATGTTGCACGGGTATATTTGTGGCAATAGCCAACAATACATTGTGTGGGTCAAAATTTTCGATTTTTCTTTTATGTCAAAAATCATTAGGATATTAAGTAAAGATTTCCTATTTTTGTGAGTGAATGCAGCACAATCGTGAACGTAAATGGACAACTTTACTCAATGTTTCGATTTTTTTGCACCCTCAGATTCCAGATTTTCAAATAGTTGTATCTCAGCCAAAGATTGTCCTATCCTAACAAACCATACATCAATGGAAAGCTTATTTATCCAGCTTTCATATGATGTATAAATCTCAATTTCGAAAAGTGTACCCATGTGACTGGTTTTGTGGTCCAGGGTCACATTTGAGCTTCTGCAAGAACCGTTGCGTGCCAAGCAAGGAAGGTCGAGCTATCAAAATAAAAGCCTATCAAAAAAGTAGTTCACTTCAGAACTAAAATGTCCTGATAATTTACTCACGCCCATGTCATCCAAGATGTCTTTCTTTCTTCAGTCGAAAAGAAATTAAGGTTTTTAAAGAAACCGTTCCAGGATTTTTCTCCATATAGTGGACTTCAATGGGGTCCAAATTTCAGTTTCAATGGAGCTTCAAATAGGCTCTACACGATCCCAGCCGAGGAATAAGCGTCTTATCTAGCTAAACAATAGGTAATTTTCTAATATATATATAGCCTACGCTTTTTAACCACAAATGCTCCTCTTATTAAAATAGCATAATAGGGGCACTTTAATCTATTTTTGAATATATTATTAGACAAAAAAATTACTATTTCATTGAACCAAGAACAACAGACAGTGTACAGTCTATATTGTGCAGTATGCAGTATACTAATATTTCATATGAACATGACAATAGTTTAGGATTCCTTCCTGCATGGTTTGAACCTTTTGGTTCACACCACATTTATTACATCTCCCCTACTTGTAACTAAACCATACTATAAGTACCTCCACTGCCACGTATACTGCTTCTACACCCAAAGTACACAATTAACAAACATTAAAACTACTTAAGTGACTTAAGATGATGTTTAATTGCATCCTCTGGGCTGCATGTATCGCACTAGTATCCGTGTAGCCAACGTTTGCACAGAATGGCGCTGTGCACGGACAGAGCCACGTTTGTGGCCATCAGGGAAGGAGATATTTTAGAGTGCGCTCGAGAGAAAGTGTCCTTTTCTGTGCTTGGATAAAGACTCTGTGTGGTTCCGACACACTATTCCATGTCTTTGTGGTGAGGTGGGGTTTCATAGGTGGGTCCGAGTGTTAGCGACAGCTAGGCTACGGTACAGTAGACGAGTATAGCCAGACAGATGTCTGCCTCTAGGGTGTTATTGCAGCCAGGCCGCAAGAGACCTCATTTGAGCACCGTAGACGCTAACTGTCACGCAACCTTGAACCGTGGGTGGCTTTACTGAAAGGTTTTAGTAAGAAATAAGGTGCGTCCCAATTTGTGTACTTGTGCACTATTTTATGTCGTTTTGTAGTATAAATAGTGTGAGGAGTGTGTTCACACTAAGGATTCCAAAGAGAGAAAGTGCACTTCAAGCACTCAACTAGGGCTGAAATGATTAGTCGACATTATCGACAATAAAAAATTGACGACAAATATTTTTGTTGTTGAATAGGCTTTTGATCTCATATTACCTATTTTAAGAGCCTGCAATAACGTGGTTTGACCAGTGGGGCACTGCAGTAATATCAATAAAAAATGTAAAATACAAGACTATACACCGACAGACGAGACAGAGCAGGTTACTTTTAAATATAAAACAAAGTCTCAGCTTTTAATTCTGTCAATTTTACTATGAAATTCAAACAATGATTGTGGTTTTGTGGCTCTTTTTAATGTTGCGTGACGGATAGCGCCTCAGTTTAAAGGACAAGTTCGGTATTTTACACTTAAAGCCCTGTTTTCAGATCGTTTCTGATGAAATAGAACGGTTAAGACTGAAATTTGGACACATGCTGCTGGCCCGAGAATTTTCGGTTTCTGTGGTAGCACCCCCCCCACCTCCACAATGGCTGCATAGGTGCACTGGAACAATCCTTCCTAAAACGCATTAAACTTTCGTTTACAAAGACGTGAAACTCACCGAGTGGTCAGGGGTGTTCACTGATATGCTCACACAAAAATCACTGCAAAATATGCTTTCCAACAGGTGTTTTACCATTCGTTGTAAAACTGTGGACCTATTTTTCCAAACGCCTCACACCCGTACATTCTTCCGTTGAGAGCTTGAATAATAGACACTCCAGCCTAGTTGAGCCCAACCGGCGGAGTAATACCGTACCTCACAGCACATCCAATACAAGTCAATGGAGTTGGACAAAAACTACGATAAAACCTGTTGGAAAGCATTTTGATTTTTGTGTGAGCATATCAGTGAACACCCCTGACCACTCGGTGAGTTTCACGTCTTTGTAAACGAAAGTTTAATGCGTTTTAGGAAGGATTGTTCCAGTGCACCTATGCAACCATTGTGTAGGTGGCGGGGTGCTACCACAGAAACCGAAAATTCTCGGGCCAGCAGCATTTGTCTAAAACGATTTAACCGTTCTATTTCATCAGAAACGATCTGAAAACAGGGCTTTAAGTGTAAAATACCGAACTTGTCTTTTAAGCGGCACATTTGAAGAGGAAGAACCTTTTATTCCCCTTTACTACTAGTTTCAGCACGAAATAAACATGAATGAACATCAGAAGGTATGTTGATAGATACTGTTTAACTTACTTAAATGTATCCTGTCTCATTTAATTGCTCAATCAGTGTTTCAACCGCAGAAAGACGTCAATAATTAATCGATTATCAAAATAATTTAGGGATGCACCGATATGAGAATTTTGGTTGAAACCGATAACCGATAATTCTTTATATTTGAAAGCCGATAACCGATAGCCCGATAAATCTAAATTCAATTTTTTTTTTTTTTTTATAACAAAAACAAAAGTCTCACCATTAAAAGCCATTTCCCAAGCATTTTCTCATTAATATTTTATGTAGCCTATGGGACATGTTGCACTTTTCCTTTTTGAAGTGATTTCAATCATATTCCAAGCAATTCAAAACCATCATGGTGAACAGTGTGCATCTGAAGGAAATATTTACCAGCCATTATTTATCAGCCAAATTTTCTTATTGGGCCGATAACGATAACATTAAAAATGAACATATATCGGCCGATACCGATATGGTGGCTGATATATTGTGCATCATTAAAATAATTGTTTGTTGCATCCCTACACTCTTTGCGAAGCGGAGATGAAGGAGCTATCAGACTCCAACTGTATAAAATTCATAGACTACACGGTTGAGTACATACTAGTGTATAGTGAGCTATTTGGGACACACTTTAGTTTAGAGCGGGAGTGCTAAGCACTGTTTAGCTTAAAGGACCCACTTGACTGTCCTTTAAAACGAATGAATCGAAAATAATATCACGTTGATTTAAAAAAAAATAATAATTCTTGACTCGTTGACTGAATTTGGAATAGCATACTACTCTTACTATCTTATGGATTTCTGTTACAATGTCTTTAAGGACTTTTTGAGGCATCAGAGTTTTGGGTTAAAGGGCTTTGCAATGGAGGACCAGAAATCTCTCAGGTTTCATTAAAAATATTATCTTCATATGTGTTTCGAAGATGAACGAAAACCTTATGGGTAGAAATAGTACAAGCAGTAGGCTAGTATGCAAAATAATTGGTCATTTAATTAATTTATTCTTTTTTTTTTCTAGACTGAAAGGTTTTAGTAAGAAACAGAGTGGGAGTGTTAATTGTTAACTGTTCAACTAATTTGTCAAATATGAAAATTGGGGTTGTTTTAGCAGCAGTGCCTATCCTCGCTGGAACTGCATACTGAGCAAGGCTGAGAAGAATGCTAATGGTATCGTTTCACTTTAAACGCGAGTTGACGATTCTTGAACTTCACTTGAGGTCACGCAAGTTTGACCTGTGAGTGGTTGGCCTGCAGGCTTTACATAAAGCGCATTTCTGAATGTGAGCACTATTTGTTATTCAACTCATGCATCAAATATGAGGCTAATGCTGCTGTTTCACAAATGCATCATTTTTAATTATGTCGGTACTATCAATTAAATATGCCAACAATGCTGACTCTTCAAGTCAGCACTGTACAACAGACAGCTGAATGAATGTGTTGTTGCGCAAATACATGACTAACAATCCATTGCTTAAGTCTGTCATGCCACTATATGCGTAAGAGGGGAAAAAAAAAAAGAGCTTGGTTTGTGCTGAATAGGTCCGTCTGCTTTGTGAAATCATACCAGATGTCATCTGTGTGAGTGGATCTGTCAGAGCTCATGAGAGGTATTTAAACTGAAAGGTAGACGCATGTATGTATGTTTTGAAATACGTCATGGTATAAGAATGTGAAATATTCGCCAAAGGGGAATTGAGGGCATAGAAAGCATATTCACTGAGGAGAGGAGAACCCTTACTTTCAGCAACAGGAAGTGGTCAATGGATGCGGGTTAATCGCACTACAGTCATTTTTTAATTTTGTTCTTTTTTCGGGGGCAAATTTAGGAAGTTCAATTCTTTGTTCATCCTTATTTGTTTATGGGAAATACTACGTGTATTGACGTATGGGTCAATGACGTGACGGGTCATTTTTTTGTCCAAAAAAAACAAATATATAACACCCAAAGTATGTAAGGTAGTACAACTTGATCTCTTTTACTGAATCCAAAAGGTTTTAATTATATTTTACTACATATAAAGGTATTTTAAAGATTTTGAAGTGTCAAAAGGTCATTCGGTAAAACCGATATAGTAAATATTTAAATGGAATAATATTGTTTTTAATAACTAAAGGAACTACAATAATACAAATATAAAGCAGATAAGGCTCTTTTTTTTACATTTCCCCTTTTCTCCTTTCCCTGTGCAATGTTTTACTTGAATATGTTGGAGTGTTTAGAGTAGTCCAATAAATGATTACATTTATGAGATCAGTGATAATTTAATTTAATATTTCTTCTGTGGTACACACTATATACTGTCTCAACATCAATGTCAAATCAGTGTTTAACTTTCAAACCGAATGACTTTTTTGGTGACAAATTTTTTCCATCTTGTAAAAAATGACAAAAAACAGTGTTAATTGATTGTACAAACCACAAAATCTTATTGTCAACACCTAGGTAAACAAAAAAATGGTTTCAAATATAGTTATATCTCCATTCTATTTTTTTACACTTTTAAAAACCTTGTTCGTCAATGACCCGTACATAGAGTAAATGTCGCAGACTTTAGAAATAAAGTATTTCAGTCCAAAACCTAAAGAAGGAATTAAGAAATTATATTTTGCTCAAAGAAAATTAAGCCTAAGATTTTTTTTCCACACCAAATAAGTACATTTCCAATCAAATAATGTAAAAAAATAAAAAAATAAATCAATAATTATATATTATTTAATTTTTGAAGTATTTATACATTATAAAAGCTTTTAATTTATGCAGATTTAAATCAGTGTTGTAGAAATGTTGCCTTGCCAACTAACTGGCATAAAATATATTTTAAGTTAAAGAACTAAAATTACACAAAAAAACTAAAACTGAAATAAAAATAAATTAAAGCTAAATAGAAACAAATAAAGTACATAAGAAAATTATACTTAAATGAAAGTCAACAAAAAATTAATCTAACAACTAATTTAAAATATGCCTAAACTAGTGCTGTCAAATCAATTTATCTAAATTATTCGCATCTATATATGTGTGTGTGTGTATGTGTGTGTGTGTTGTTACATACATACATATATATACAGTATATATGTATATATATATATATATATATATATATATATATATATGAGCAACATTTTTTATGTTTGATGCGATTAATTGATTTGACAGCACTAGTGCTACACTGTAAAAAATTTGTAACACTCCCAAATCAAAAATTTCAATTGACCGATAACATCTACATTTTTCAATTGGCCCAAGTGAAATTCTGTAAATTCTAAAATTAAATGTACAGATTTTCACTTGGGCCAATTGAAAAATTTAGATGTTATCGGTCAATTGAAATTTTTGATTTGGGAGTGTTACAAATTTGTTACAGTGTATAATAGTATATAGATGATACTAAAATAGCACTGATAAAAAATAAATAAAAAAAAAACACTATGCAGATATGTTTTAAAGGCAGATATTTATCGTAAAGGTACAAAAATATGCGTAATTTTCTCTTTCGGTCACGTCATCGTGAGGTTCGTCCAATGAAGTTTACGAGCTGTCTCTGATGTGACTGATCATTCAGTACTTGTGAGAGGAAGAATAAAGGGCTTTAGTGTCTCAATGCAATGATTTGTAGAAACATAAGCCGCGCGAGCGGTTCTGGTTCAGATCAAGTTAAGACGTGTGCGGATCAGAGGCCAGATCTAATTGCACGTTGAATTCGATCCCTCTTGGCTTTTTCACGAGGCGTCAGCCAAAAAGCCCTATCATGCAGATTCCACCGCGACTGCTGAAACATTCCGACCGTTCCGTGTGGGAGACGGGAATGTGGAAGAGGAAAGAGGCTGAGAAAGGGAAGGATGAAGGGAAGGCTTGGGCGGTGATTTAGAGGAAACAGGGGAACCAGCACTCTCTCCTTCAGCGATGACATCACTTTATTCACGCTGATGATGACTTCCTGTCAGAGTCGAGAGGACTTCTTCAACTGACTAATGTGAACACAGATGTAGAAGTGTCCTCTACTACTGAAAGAAATTATACTTAATATAGCCTACCTTTAGTGATAAGTGATTACTAAAGACATTATAATATTATAATTAATTACAGAATAATTAGTACAATAATTACATATTAATTATATCATCTAATATATATTACTAGTTAAGTATTTTCTATTATTTTATTTAATAATTAATTAATATTTAATACACATGTATTTTAATAATAATAATACAAATTCTAAATGATAATATCCTTATTATACAAATATAACATAAAATGTCATATTTTTAAGTCTTAATTTAGTAATGTCTGTAATGTTAACAATATTATAATGCAATGTTATTTAATTATTCAATTTACATTTATTTATAGGAAATCATTGTAACATCTGAAAATACATTTGTAATGTATAATGACTTTTAATAATATAAAATATAGATTACCATAAAAATGTAATACAAAATTATATATATATATAAATTCAAATGCATGTTTTTTTAATATAATATATATATATAAAATAAATCAATTATATATATATATATATATATATAATATTTAAGATTACTTTTCATTACACAGACTTGTTTTAATATGCAAATAAATATTTATAATATTAGAATGAAGCAGCTTGAACTTTTTTTTTGGGGGGGGGGGGGGGGATCTATTCATTTTTATTCTAACATTTAATGCAATTCACAGTCACCGTAATATGAATATAATATCTGCAGACGCACATTCCACTGAGAGGTCGATCCAGCTTTTCACTCCAAGTTTTGAATGAGTCACGGAAACCCCGGCGTCTGAGACAGGAAGAGACTGACGCATGGAAACCTTCCTCACCAAAACATCAACAACATGCAGAAACAAAACAAACCCGAGTGGAGAGGCTTAAAACTCCCGCCTCTTGTTTTCACTCTACTACATGTTGTGATCGACCTCAGTGAGTCGACAGGCCAACACCAAATGAATGATTCATTGAAACAAAACGGAGAGCACATGTGGGCACACGTTTAATCTGCCCAACTGGCTCGGCCTCAACACAGGAATTCACCATCACGAAAACAGCCGCCACACACGCACAGCTCAAAAGAGCCAGAGAACAGTTTAGTCACAGGTCCATCTTAAACCAGATACTCAAACTGTCTGTGTGCAACAACAACAACAAAAAGATATTTAAATCACACAGTCTAAAACAAAATCAAGACGATACATTTCCACATACAATATTCAGATGTTGACTCATTCGGTCTTCAGTGATACATGATCCTTCAGAAATCTTGACGCTGATTATTAATGTTCAAAACAGTTTTTTCAGGATTCTTTGATGAATAGAAAGAACAGGATTTATTCAAAATTCGTAACAATGTAAAAGTCTTTACTATCACTTTTGATCAATTTAATGCATTCTTACTAAATAATTATGTTTTTTATATATATATATATATATATAATGGCCACTTAAGTAGCCTAGGCTACATCTTGCTAGTTCAGGGTTGGGCCTCCTTTGCCTTCAAAACGGCCTTAATTCTTTGTGTCATAGATTCAACAAGGTTCTGAAACCATTTTTGGCCCATATTGACATGATAGCATCACACAGTAACTTCAGATTTGTTGGCTGCACATCCATGATGCGAATCTCCCGTTCCACTACATCCCAAAAGTGCTCTATTGGATTGAGATCAACCGGCCCCTGGTGTCTGGGGAGAGTTTAGCGAACTCGTTGTCAGGTTCAAGAAAGCAGTTTGAGATGATTTGAGCTTTGTGACACGGCATGTTATTCTTCTGGAAGAGGCCATCAGAAGATGATACACTGTGTTCATAAAGGGATGATCAGCAATAATACTCAGGTTGGCTGTGGTGTTTAAACTAAGGGGCCCAAAGTGTGTGAAGAAAATATCCCACACACCATTTCACCAACAGCCTGAACCGTTGATACAAGGCAGGATGAATCCATGCTTTCATGTCGTTTATGCCGAATTCTGGCCCAGAAATTGAGACTCGTGAGCCTGTGTGAAATGTAGTCTCAGTTTGCTGTTCTTGCTGTGTGAAAATCCCAGTAGATCAGCAGTTTCTGAAACACTCAGACCAGCCCGTCCGGCACCAACAAACATCCCTTAAATCACCTTCCTTCCACAGAATTTCAGAAGATCATTTTTGGACCGTCTCTACATGCCTAAATGCACTGCGTATCTGGCATGTGATTGGCTGATTAGATATTTGAATGGATTTTAATATAGTAAAATGTGTTAAACAGAACTAAGATGCTCATATTGCTAACTGAAAGAGTTATTATATTAGATATGTTAATGACGCTAAAGGAAATCCCTCAGCGTGTGCCTGACGAAGATAAAACGCCGACACATCCATATTCTCCGGCAATCTCCAAACAGAATCAAGATGAAACACTCGATACGCTTTTCGGCAAGGAAGTGGGTCAGCGTTTGAATATTGTGTGTGGAAAGGCATGTCTATGTATGTGAGAGCTGAAGCCGCTCACTGTGTGTCTATGTGTCATAATAGCGGGGGCCAGTCTGACAGGCACCACGTATAATCACTTTAGGGCAAAGAGTTGCACAACAGTGGAGAGGGTAATGCCTGCGGTTTGGGGCCTCGGCAGCCGGCGGGCTCATAAAAGTGACGGCCACGATATACTCGCGCACAAATACTGGCATCAAGACACACATTTCTCTCTCTCTTTCACTTCCACGCACAGAAATGAGCCGAGAAACGCAGCACGTTGAGTGGTTGCCCCTGTGATCAGTCTGGGTGGCCCCCGTCCGTCTCCGCTATCGCTCTCACTCCCTCATTTGTCAGTCAGCAGCAGACGAAGCTCTTCTCTTCACAGGAAACGTGACGTGACGGCTCAAGTCTGCTTTTGAATGAGAGCCGCTTAATAACAAACATCACTTCTGCCCGGCAAAGTGCACGCAAAGCCATTTTCTTTTCATCATTCACACTTATATGCAGCAATTATATTTCTATAATCTTGCGCTGACCTAAATTCACGTAAAATTGCCAACATACAAGTTTTTCTGTTTTAAAAAGCTCCATTACCATGAGTTGGTAATAATTTGGTAACACTTTACAATAAGGTTCATTAACTACTTTAACTAAGAATGAACAATACTTCTTGAGCGCTTAGTTCAAATTAATTTCAACATTTACTTGTACATTATTAAAATCAAAGGTTGTATTTGTTAACATTAATGCACTGTGAACTAACATGAACTAACATTGAACAGCTGTATTTGTATTAACTAACATTAAAAAAGATGAATAAATAGTGTAACAAATCTGTTTCTCATAGTTCCTGTTAGTTAATACATTAACTAATGTTAACTAATGAACCTTATTGTAAAATGTTACCAATCATTTTTTTTATGTTTTTGAAAGAAGCCTATGGAAGCTTGTTTCCGCCACAAAATAAAAAAAATTAAATGATAATTGCGACTTTTTCTCTCAGAATTGCGAGATACAAAGTCAGAATTGCGTGAAATAAAGTCGCACTTGCGTGTTATGAAGTCAGAATTGCGAGATATAAAGTCAGAATTGCGTGAAATAAAGTCAGAATTGCGAGATATAAAGTCAGAATTGCATGAAATAAAGTCACAATTGCGAGATATAAAGTCAGAATTGCGAGATATAAAGTCGCAATTGCGTGTTATAAAGTCGCAATTGCGAGATATAAAGTCAGAATTGCGTGAAATAAAGTCAGAATTGCGAGATATAAAGTCAGAATTGCGTGAAATAAAGTCAGAATTGCGAGATATAAAGTCAGAATTGCGAGATATAAAGTCACAATTGCGTGTTATAAAGTCAGAATTGCGAGATATAAAGTCAGAATTGCGTGAAATAAAGTCAGAATTGCGAGATATAAAGTCAGAATTGCGTGAAATAAAGTCAGAATTGCGAGATATAAAGTCGCAATTGCGTGTTATAAAGTCAGAATTGCGAGATATAAAGTCAGAATTGCGTGAAATAAAGTCAGAATTGCGAGATATAAAGTCAGAATTGCGTGAAATAAAGTCAGAATTGCGAGATATAAAGTCAGAATTGCGTGAAATAGTCAGAATTGCGAGATATAAAGTCACAATTGCGTGTTATAAAGTCACAATTGCGAGATATAAAGTCGCAATTGCGTGTTATAAAGTCAGAATTCTGACTTTATAATACGCAATTGCGAGTTTATATCTTGCAATTCTGACATATTTTCTCAGAATTGTGAGACATAAACTCACAATTGTGAGATATAAAGTCCAATTCTAAGGGGGAAAAAAAAGACAGACTTTTTTTTTACCTCAGAATAGTTTATCTCACAATTCTGACTTTATAACACGCAATTGCGACTTTATTTCACGCAATTCTGACTTTGTATCTCAAAATTCGGAGAAATAAAGTCAGAATTGCGAGATGCAAACTCGCAATTGTGAGATAAAAAGTCGCAATTATCTCTTAAAATGTTTTATTCTGTGGCGGAAACAAGCTTCCATAGAAGCCTCTTCTGCTTAGCAAGGCTGCATTTATTTGATCACAAAAACAGTAAGAACAGAAAAATTGTGAAATATCACTACAATTTTAAATAACTGTTTTCTTCTGTACTATAATGTAATTTATTCCTGTGATCAAAGCTGTGTTTTCAGCATCATCACTCCAGTCTTCAGCGTTACATGATCCTTCAGAAATCATTCTAATATGCTGGTTTGATGCTCAAAGAATCATTCCTTCTTGTTATTTATTTTCAAGAAATGGTCCAGGTGAACAAGGGAGGATGCTTGAACATGAAAATGATCTGTGTATAGCTTCTAATTTCAAAAGAACAAAGAAAATCTCGTTTCCCGTGACGTGAGCCCTTTAACGAGAGTGTTGATTTACGGTAAAGATGAGTTTCTTATGCTGGTGCCGTGCTCACCTACTGCCATAGCAAACAACTCCGTGACTCACTCTCCAAGACTATTTGGTTTTAAATGGTCCAGTATGTCTACCCTCACCATCTGATGGGCTCTTAAATCTTGCAAAGAGAAGGAAAAACAAACCAGTTGGTGCAAATTCCTTCAGTTGGATTTTTGGAGCTCTAGGTGAGTATTGCGTGATTGAAGTCATGCAACCATGTTGAACATTGTAGAAAGCGCTGCAGGCGGAAAACCGCTACAAACTTTGAGTAATTTCCTACCTAAATACTAATGGAGAAGCCTACATTTATTTGTGTGGTAAGAGCCGAGGGTGAAAAGACGTCCATGTTTTTGGTGGCCTATCCTTGAAATGTCCATATTGATATATAATATAATATAATCAGTGTTTGGAATAACGCCGGTTTAAAGAACGGCGTTAGGTAACGACGTTATTTTTTCAGTAACGGGGTAATCTAACTAATTACTTTTCCCGTCATTACAACGCCGTTAACATTACTGGACGTTAAATGCGGTGCGTTACTATGCATCGATTGAGTAAACTGTGTAATCCGAACGCACCGCTAGTGAGGAGGTGGGTGCTCTGGAGCAGGATGCGATGTAAAGATTGGAATGCTGGAATGTGTTGTGTGTGTGTGTGAGAGAGAGAAAGAGAGGCGCGGGCGCGATCGAAAAGGCGCAAAGTGTTTACATTTGTGTGCGTGCGTGTGTGTGTGTGTGTGTGTGTGTGTGTGTGTGTGTGTGTGTGTGTGTGTGTGTGTGTGTGTGAGGCGCGGACGCGATCGAACAGTGGAAACATAAAAACATACTCCGTAATTTTGTTTATACAGGACATTCAAACTGCAAAGTGTTTAAGTTACTGCTAATTAAAATTTTAAGGAAAACAAATATATTAATCTGAAATGTAGCAAATTAATTTTCAATTCATTCAGGTACAATTACCAAACATATCTCAAGGTCTTTTTGTCTTTTTATTAATTTAATTAATAAACTAATTATATAAAACTATTGTCAGTGCACTACAAATAAACTGGTTCTCTGCCTTTACTTTATTAATAAAACTTTTAATAAAAAGTTGAGAGAGGTTGATTTAATTTGCTAGAGTTAAATGCACTTTATATGGTGTAACTGTTTACTTTTCTTACAAAGATAATGCTTGAAGTGCAGGATAAACCTCTTGCTGTCTGTCAATGTGCAATAAATATCTAAAGTTATGTACAAACACCTTGTCTGTACTCATTTCAACTGACTTGTGAAAACTGCTCAAAAAAATCCAAATTCTTTGACATATGTGACCCCGCCTGTGAAACCCCGGCTAAAGTCGCAGAATCGAATTATGAGTTAACGAGCGTCAAAGTAGTCATAGCCATAAAAATGACAAAAATAGTCCATGTGTGTTTATTGCTGTAAATGATAGATTATACTATTGGTTTTGAGATGCAATATTTACATTTTCATTTATAACATGATAAATACTGAAATTAATGATTTTATTGACACTACGTTATACTTTTGCGCAAAAAAAAAAACGGACGTGGGCTTCCTAAACATTGATTTCAGTCGTCTCTGGGTTTATTTCGCAGTTTTTTTCAGGCAGTGACCAACATGATGAGGAGGACAAGCCAGTTCTGGTGATTGAACCCCACTATTTGTCTGGCGAACATGAAGAGGGAACACCAGCAAGAAGAATTTGCTTCGAATGCTGGAAGTCCAGATGTGAAACTGAAAATCAGTTTCTCTTGCAACTGCAAGTATTTCAATGGGGAAAAGTGTTCTTTATTTTTCAAGGAGGGAGAGTTGCTGTCACTCAGGATTTTATTTTGCATCTAGACAATTTTAGAATGTGTACAAAGTTTGAGACTGACCTGTTAAAGGGATAGTTCACCCAAAAATGATTTACTCATACTCATACTCACCCTCATGTTATTCCAATCCTGTATAAGTTTATTGCTTCTGTTTAACAAAAAATAAGATATTTTAAAGAATGTTGGTAACCAGACAGTTGGCGGTCAATGGGTGCTGTCAACTGTCTGGTTACAAACATTCTTTAAAATATCTTATTTTTTGCTCAGCAGAAGAAAGAAACTCATACAGGTTTGGAACAACATCAGGGTGAGTAAATTATGACAGAATTGTAGTTTGGGGTGAACTATCCCTTGAAATTTTATTTGTTTATTTATTTTTTACTCCAGATTTACTCAATGTTACACCGTGGGCCAGTAAGAGAATGATAATTTCAGAGAATGAGAAATGGTATGTTATTTAATTGATATATTATTGACATTTCACTGATATTTCATTTTACTAATAAAGTTATACAAATCATTCCACTGAATTGACATGGTAATTGTTGCTACGATAAAGCTCTTGTGGTACCCCCATTCATTTCAATGTTTTTATGCTTTTAGCTTTTTGGACATGTACATCATAATAAATAGATCTGTTTTACAAAACTTTAAGAATTTTTCCACTGATGTGTCATATATCACTAAAAAGGGGAGAATCTCAGCTTTAATGTGTTATAAGTCACATATGCAGGATAACTATGGATCAAATGTGTTGCAGTTTTAAAAAATAACTTATCTTTAAATTGGAATTTCTCAAAAATATGATTTTCTGAGGCCGAATTTGAGCAAATCTTTGACATGGCCTTACTCAGTCAATTTTAAAGATATCAAGGTTATATTTTCACAGAATGTTCTTTACATTGTGTAGGATGATTTTATGTAAAAAACACTGAATCACAAAAAAATGACTTTAGCTGGGTTTTCACAGGCAGGGTCACATATAGCAACTTTTTTTTTTTTTTTAAGGTAACACAAATAGTTACTTTCCCTGGTAACGAGTTACTTTTATTATAGAGTAATTCAGTTACTAACTCAGTTACTTTTTGGAACAAGTAGTGAGTAACTATAACTAATTACTTTTTTAAAGTAACGTTCCCAACACGGAATATAATATAATCAATATAATATAATAGATAGGCACAGATGCCGCCTCTCAAATGCACGCGATCCCGATTTCAGTTCTCTTTCACAGCTTATTGCGCTTGAACGGACAAATACACAGACAATTAAGTCAAAAAGCACATTCTGTGGAGTATTCATGTAAACATAGTCTGTTATGTCCTACATGAAGGTAAACAGTTAGGAGAAAATCGGATGTGTAACAGTATATTAGATCTGCACATTCATTCTTAAAGAGACAGCAGCCTCATAAACGGTTGCCGTCTGTTTCATTAATGTTAATTTAAAAACAAATCACTTGACTGAATCACTTTTGTATCTTTAATATGAATACATTTATATTTAAATCATACAGTGAAGACTATACAGTGTTTTATTTTTATATTTGATTATTACATTTCTGTAGTGTTTCTCACTACATGTTAAATAAACATAGGCTACTGTACCTGAAAAACATAAAGTTTATTTAATTTGTGTAATTTTTTTTAGTATTTGTCCTATTGTTTGTAATCTGCTTCTTTGTTCCTATTTTTAATATCAAAATAAAATAAAATTCCCTGCTTTGCTTTATTACAGAAGACTGCCAGTCAATGATTACAGTCAGCTGAAATGGCATTTGTTTTATAATACTGGGTTGACTAAAATGGGAAGAAAAACAAAACAAAAAAATTCTAATTTAATTCTTTGGGATTTTTTTCTTCAAGACCTATTAAACTATCTACCGCACTCAATTAGGAAAAGTAACACAAACCAATAAAGTAGAATCAAATCTATGCAAATATCAAAAATCTATGCAAAAAGTTTCAAAATCTAGAATCATGAGTCACCAAAAGATTCCCACCCTCATAATATAATATGATATTCAAAAGTTTGGGGCCGGGAGGATTAAAAAAAAGTATTAATTTCTTTTAAAAAACCCTACTGATGAATTATATATTAATAAGTGCATCACATATGTCGCCATTCCTCGCCATTATTGAATAATGACGACTCTCCCATGCGTTCATGGGAAAATAGTGTCATTTGGATGCACACTTCAAAATCTGACCAGAAGCAGTAGGTCATCAGGGTACTTTTCGGTTATGGCTTTATGAATACTCTGTATTCATTTGACTTATTGCTTTTCACATACTAGGAAAGTTTTGTTTCAGTCAGAAGTCCCCTTATAATAAGCCCAAGGCTCCAAACGTCTACATCACCGCTGGAACATATAATCAGTGGCGAAACTGTCCGACATCATGTATGTCCAAACATTTCCCATCTTCCTCCTTGTATTTATATGTTATGGGGTTGAGGGAGCATGTTGCAACCCAAACAGCAATCCTGCCAACATGCAGCTCTGCGGCCCGTTTCCTCATGCAATCCCCAGCCCTGCTAAACTGAACCACGAGGATGCGATGTTCTTTCCCTGGGCTGCGGTCAGCGGTCTGCCGAGATATCAGCGTGTTCTGCCCACAGCGAGGGCAGTTACGCCACCCTGTCACCCTGCCCGGACAGGCAGATGGGCACGGGAGGGTGTGGGGAGAGGCATGCTAACCCCCGTTGGCTCTGTCGAGCCCCAAAATACTTCCCCCTCCACCTCGTCAACCAGTTTAAATTCAGCAGATGGTTTCAAAGGTCGGCTGCGGACTTGCCGGAACTGTCCTACTTGGAAGGGTTTACCACAGTGCACTCTTACATCATAGGTGAGGGAACTCAGATTGCTATGTAACGCGGCTGAAAATACACTGCCTTGCCTAAGTTCATTGTTGATAAATGAAATAAGAACAACTGTTAGTAAACTTGAGTCAGAGTTCAGGCTCTGACAATTTCTTTCCATTTGGAAATTGTGTTGCTCTTGAGAACAGACTCTATAATGACGATGAATAGTTTGAGTATGATTTCTCCGGACCACCAAGCGCTTGCGGGAGAGCAGAAATCTGCAGAACATTTTATCATTGCCAGCTAATATGTCCCTTGGATCTCACGGTACTTGAAGAATATCAAACATTGCTCTTGTTTAATTCCTTTTTGTCTGTCAGAGGTCTGTTTAGTCTGGAGAAGGGTGCAACATAAATCTCCGCTTCTTGTCTCTGGTTCTTCTTAGCTTCTCTGAGGTCACAGAGGTAAACAAGAGCACTGAAGCAATACAGGGTCAGGTACCAATCTCAACTTCCATGAAAATAAAAGGTCAAGCCAAGTCATTTTTTCTGTTTTCATGAGCTTAAAGCAGGGGTGTTCAATCCTGCTCCTGAGGGCCACTATCCAGCGGAGTTTAATTCAACATCTGAATCTGTTAATAAAGGTCTTTAGGATTGCTGTGAACTTCAGGCAAGTGTGTTGGGGCAGAACATTGGCCCTCCAGGAGTACCCCTTTTTATTCCCATTTATTCTCTCACATTGTTTCGAATATGTAAGCTTACACAAAAGGTGATATTGAAGAATATCCTGGCCTTTTTCCATATAATGGTAGTTAACGAGGACTGGGACTTTCAGGCTCCAAAACTATGGAAAAGGACCGTAATATATGACTTGTGAGATGTATTCTAAAGCCATACAATAGATTTGTGACATACCAACATTTAAGAAAATCTTCCTCTCCAGTTAGCTGTTAACCGTTAGTTGACCAATGAAAGAGAAAACGTATCGGTTTGACTCCGGAGTCCTAAATCATTCCTACCGCTTTGCTACCTAGATAAATTGATTCATTGAACATTTAAAGGGTAACTCTCGCCAAAATGCAACCTAGGGTCTTTTTGTTTATCTACCCGAGGCAAACTTTCGTTTAAGGCGAGACAACGGCAGGCAAAAACATCGAGTTTTCATGCAGTGGTCAGTTTTGAGATTTTGGGCTAGTTTACTCCTTCAATATGTGTTCTTTCAAGCTGCTATAAAGAAAACGTTGAAAATATACATTAAGATGTTTATTTTATTACATTTTGTTTACTTGCGGCAGTAAGTTTCTCCCAAATTTACCAGGAAGTTAGCATTCCAACGCAACACGCCGAGATCCGTCTGTTCACTGAAGTCTGTCATGACCGGTATCGCTGTAAAGCTCTGAGTCTCCTGCACAACGCTATGTAACCCAAATATGGGCATTTCCTTTCTATCAGTAACCAATCGTGAATGTCCAAAGGGGGATTTAAAGCTAACGACGAAATCTCATCTAGAGCTATTTTAATCTTTAAATGCCGTTTTCTCAAAATGAGTTTTTTTGTCATTCTCCAGTACAAACATCTCAGCCTATGTAGCACCTGTGTACACCACACTTTCCAGTTATACACTTAGCAGTATTCTGAAGATATTTTCAGAGGGAATTGTTAATAAATCATTCCTGGCCTGATTTATGTGACATTTTAATCAAAAAAATATGGCGAAAATCTATTTTTTATGGCTATGGACAGTACATTTTGATCCCCTAGGTAATGAAAGCATATATCCTGAAATCCTTTATCATATGTTCAGATCTATCTACCGAAAATATATGCAAAATCGTGCATATTTAATGAGATAATGCCTAATTTGCATAATTAAACATACAAATTTCTAACACTTGTAATACATTTTTTTTATATACTTGTGTAAGTAATCAACTGAGGAAGTTTCATGGTGATATCTATTATTTAAAAATTTTACCCTATTCACCTGTAGTGTCTCGCCTTAAAAGCATAATTAGAATGAAAACGCCACTTTTAAGTTTGACCGTATTTTCGGTTTCGGTCAAATTGTCTTCTGAATGGGAGTGATTGGGGCACTTCTATTGATAGCATCAAAAATCGCTATTTTTAAAACACTAAGAAGGCTCGACACAACATGAAACTTTGCTCGAAGTATATCACCAGGGGCTCTTCACATGAACTCCAGCACTGAGAACATTGTTTGTGTACA
Source organism: Rutilus rutilus (assembly GCF_951802725.1). Lineage (NCBI taxonomy): Eukaryota > Metazoa > Chordata > Actinopteri > Cypriniformes > Leuciscidae > Rutilus > Rutilus rutilus. The sequence goes on from NC_140223.1 coordinate 32,391,328, forward strand.
CAGAGTTTACTAAAAAGAAAGATTTTGAACAACTCACTGTAGCTGTGTGTTAGTGTTAGCTTCTTAGTGTTTTAAAAATAGCGATTTTGATGCTATCATAGTCGTGCCCCTAGCACTCCCATTCAAAAAGCAATTTGACCGAAAACGAAAATACGGTCAAACTTAAAAGTGGCGTTTCCATTCTAATTATGCGTTTAAATGAAAGTTTGCATCGGGTAGATTAACAAAAAGACCATAGGTTGCATTTTGGCGAGAGTTACCCTTTAATCCGGGGACACACTTAACGACTGTAAGGCCGATTATGAATGTAATTTGTTACGCGCCGAGTCGCGTGCAGTCAGTGTTCACAGTTGGTGTTTAAAATCTATTGCAGTGTATGGAAACAGTCTGTAAGTGTGTGTTCAGTCAGTCTTAGAATGTTTCAGCTGGTTGTTAAGTGTGTCCCCGGCATTAATTGAATTCAAAATCCAACTCCAATTATTTGTTGCCAATTCAGATGTTGTTACTAATTGTCTCACAAACTTTCATAAGAACGTGCCAAAGAGAGAAAGTAAAGACCTTCAGTGAAAAAATGAATCCCATCTCTTCCACACACAAACTGATCGAATTGGAATACAGTTCTGTGAGTCATGTGGACCACATTTATGCTGCTTTTTAAACCACTTTGGAGCTTGAAAGCCTCATGTTCCCAGGATAGTGACCAGGATGTTCTTCAAAATAACAAATTATTTTGTTCCACAAAAGAATGGAAGAGGAAGGCGAGTGAATAATCATAAAAAATAAACATTTTTGGAAGAACTATCTCTTTAAAGGGATAGTTTACCCAAAAATGAAAATTCTATCATTGTTTACTCACCCTCAAGTTGTTTCAAACCTGTAAGAGTTTCTTTGTTCTGCTGAACACAAAGGAAGATATTTGGAAGAATGTTTGTAACCAAACAGATCTTGGTCCCTATTGACTACCATAGTATCCTACTATGGAAGTCAATGGGGACTGAGATCTGTTGAACAAAGAAACTCTTACAGGTTTGGAACAACTTGAGGGTGAGTAAATGATGATAGAATTTTCATTTTTGGGTGAACTATCCCTTTAAAGTAGGGGTGTCCAAATCTTGAGCAGGATTGGATTCCCCTGCTTTAAAGAGTCTGAAGTAAACCAAACAAGCCTTTCAAACTAAACGCTCCTTTCTTCATACATGACACCTTCACACACATATGCGTTTGCATACACACCACTACTCGCATGCCAGGAATAGTGATTCAGCATTTCATACATTCACCATAACAGGGTGTAGACAGAGAGGACAGCGATACCTCAAGCTGGATTTATTGGTTTTAAAAGAGGTTTATTGCAAGACTAAAGCCTGAAATAGAACGTGCTACGAAATGACATGTCCACCGGCCCTTATACGTCAGCTTGTTGGGTCTGCATTGGGAAAGGCAGGTCACATTAGTGCACAAGAGGGGCAGAGACGCACCTCCCCCCCCCCCGTCTCGCTCACGCTCCGCTGAAGGAGCTCCACTGACTAACAAGTGGCACCAGACTTTGGCCCGAAGCTCTCGGATTCCAGTAAACGTTTCATTATGCAACCTTTAATGAGTGTCGCCTTATCTGAACTCCAGCAAAAGCGCGTGTGTCGGGCAGCCGGAGCCCGAGGAGACGGCCGAGGAGATCTCTATCCGTCACTTTGGCTTTTCACAGCTTTCGCAGTTAAAAAAATAACAGCCAACGACCCACTTTTCTGCAGAGTCGTATTCGATTAAGTGTTAGCGGCCCGTGCGTAAGCGCAAAACGACAACCGGAAGAGGGGAGAGGAAGGAGGTGAGAAGGGAGGGGAGGTCAAGGGCGTTTGGACGGATGTTGGTATCCAAACTGCACTGTCCCAGCAGGAGCTTCATAAGCAAGACACAGATTTCCTCGAGCCAAAATATGTGATTCTTGGAATGACGTTCCAGCTAATGTTCTCGGCTCTTCAGGGAATGAACTGAGCGGGAGGCAATGTGAAAACATCACAGGGAGCGGGTATGGGCACACGGAACCCAAAGCTCTCGGAAAAATGCCTTATAATTATCAATTATATATTCAATTATAAATAAATATAATAAGTATCAATTAATAAATGTTTATTCAATTGCCTTATATGAAATTTAAATGTTTATATACAACTCGATGTCTTTGTTTAAGAGTTGATTATTAAGTAAACTTTGTTTTTGGTTTCGGTTTCCAGCTAAACGAAAACTTTCATTTCGGTTGAAGAATCATTCAAGTCAATAAACACTTAAGGGGTATAATAAACTTAATCAGGTATTTAATATGTCATAAATATTAATTAAACAACACTTACGAAAAGAAAAAGAGAAAACCACTCACTGTAGACACTGACACTCTTTATCACGAACTGAATACTGCAGTACTGTCTTGAAATGATGAATGCACGATTTTTGTTTGCAAATATTTGATTTATTTTTAATTACTTGTTTTTATTTTTCAAATATTTTGAGTAAACACACACACTAAACTTTTTACAAAACACATTTTAGCCATATTAATAAAATAATAATAACAGTAATTATCATCATCATTTTTATTATTTAAATTGTAACTTTCATTTCAGCGTATTTATAAATCTCATATACTATCATAAATCTACTATACTGTCATTCCACTCTCAAGTTATATTATTATTATTATCATTATTTAAATGGTTAATTTCATTCCAGCATATTTATAAATCTCATATACTATTGGTCATTTCACTGTCTAGTTATATTATTAATATTAATCTTCAATCTTCAAGCTTTTAAACCAAACTTTCTGGTCTGGCTTTCTCAAGCCAACTAAGAACTTTTTTATCTAGTCATTATTATTATTATTATTATTATTATTCCCCAAGTGTCAATCACAATCTGGCACCCCCCAAAAAACTGTAGAATCTCACTAGGCCGAACTGTTTGTGATTGTTTTGAAAGAGGTGATTGGAGGAGGGTTTATCACAGGAGTGATAGTGTGACGTCCCACAGGACAGGAACATCGATCGGGGACATCAAAGAGCGCACAAGTGATTGGCGACAGCGGCCTGCGTCAAATATTTACACTGCGAGAGTGACGTATGTTTCATAGATCTAGCAAGAGCAACACAGCACATGTATACAGATCAAGCCCAACCGTCTAGGCATGTTTGTTCAGAAACACTCAGAGGCCTCATATCACGTGTAACCTTTCAAACCCAACGCATGCAAGAGCGCTAGAGTTGACCACTCCACAGACACATGATATACACCACAGGAACCATCGGACGCATGTGCAGTCAAAGCTGGTGCCTGTGCGAAATTCTGAACTGAAACATGGGTTGAGACCTTGAACGAAACTCAAACCTAGACTGAACGTGTGGACTAGTGGTTAGTGCACGTGCCTATTCATAACAGAAGAGTTGAAATGCTGCAATAACCAAAGTAAATAAAGCAGCAATGATCAGGTTTGAAATCTGAACAAATGTCATGCGCTCTGCGGAGAAGAGGAGAGCGATCATGTCAAGCTGCTCACAGATGAGGTTTTAGAAACTATTAATAGAGGACATTTGTCATTGAGTAAAATGAAACATGCTGAAAACAGTACATGTCTAAATGTGTACATTTATGTACAGATATCATAACAGTTATTACAGTCAGAATTTTAAAAGGAATATATAATGATAATTAAATGATTTTATTTTATTATTATTTAATACATTTGATTTGATTTATTATATAAAAATAAATATATTATAAATCATATTTAAATAATATTAATGAAATAAAAATAGGTTATATTATATTTTGTAGATTTATTTATTCAGATTATTATTTATATGAAATAAAAATTTATATTATAATAAAATAAATAATATATATAATTTTTATTTATATAATTATATATAATTTATTCAATGACTTATTACTATTTTATTTAATATAAATATTGTATTTAATAATTTAATAATTTATTTTAAAATATTTTATTGATAATTAATCATTTAATTATTAATTTATAATTTGTATGTAATTTTATATATATAATTTGTTAATAATCTCATTATTCCTTTGCATCGTACAATAGTTGTTTGCATAATATATATATATATACATATATACATATATATATATATATATATATATATATATATATATATATATATATATATATTATTGTATATAATTAATCTAATACTTTTATATTTTATTTAATATAAATATTTTAGTTTATGAATAAGAAATCATTTATTTAATTAGCCTATTAATTTATATTATTAGTTTATAAATTATAAGTTATATATAATTTTATTTGTATAATTTATTTATAATATATATATATATATTTTTTTTTTCAGATATATTAAAACAGGCATCCAAACTGAACAACAGTGACAAACCATTGATTTGACTGAAGCTTAAGAGTCAGTAAACATCAGATTTATCTCAAAGGAATGTGTACTTAGCGTCTGGTATTCACTTTGAACTGTATTCTCTTCACTAAACAACCAATGTGAGCATTTAACCGATGTTCAGTTAGTCTTTAGTCTGTAAATTTCACATGCCAAAGTTCGCCAACATCTTGTTACGAAAATGCATCAGTGCTTCAGACTAACTGACACTGGATTTCAGTGGATTGTGGGAACTGGATAAAGGGTGACCCGAGTACGGTAACCTGGCTTCAAGAATTTACCCTTTGGAGGTGTGACATTAACCGCCCGAAAGTTACTTACTGTCGAATCCTCAGGACCGAAGCCCATGTGTGCAAGAAGCAGCACTGATACATTTCTGCCCCTCTCACCCTTGCCTTTCTCTCTTTGTGAACACAGCTCTCGGGAGAGAACAAAGCTGGCTAAAAAAGTGCCTGTGTCTTCCCCTGGAGAACTGACTGCCTGGAGGGATTTCACGACTCAATTTTAAAAGTCATGCAATATGACAAATGCATTTTAAAAGACCATGCAGTCTCTCAATTAGTTCATTAAAAAAAATTAAAAAGTTATTATTCTCAATTTAGCCTATTATTAATATTATTATTTGAAACATCAAATGTAAATTAAACAATGAAATAATAGTTTGAATTATCAATATAAATGTAAAAGACATAAGTTTCCATACATTTTAATCAACATTTTTTGGTTTCACTAATTCATTTTAAAGGTCATGCAATATGACAAATACATTTTAAAAGTAGGCTACAAATAGACCATGCAGTCAATAACTAATTAAAAATTATATTAATTAGTCTTATTATTATCAATTTGTTGTTGTTATTATTATTATAAACATTTTAATTAAATTTAAATTGAACAATGAAATGATTGTTTTAATAAAATTTAAATTAAATCTAAAATTAATTATTAGCAAAAATTGTAAAAAAAAATGTATTTATAATTATTAATTATAATATATATTAATATTAATTTTAACCAATGTTTTGGTTTCACTAGTTCTATTTAAAGGTTATGCAATATGAAAAATATATTTTTAATTAAAGTTTAATTAAAATGTATTATTACTCAATGTATTATTTTATTAATATGATCATATTAATGACATTTAAATGAAACAATGAAACAGTTGATTTAATACATTTTTAATTAAATCTAAAATTAATTATCAATAGTATTATTTTCTTTGAAAAATCATTTTAGATTTGTATTAAATAATTGGTTAATTAATTATTTTCAAAACGTTTAAAATGATAATAATAATGGGAAAAAAAATATTATTATACTACATTTTATTCAAATAATAATAACATCTAAAATGAATACCTCATCAAAGATTGTTTTTTCCCCTTGACACCTCTGGTTTCTTGATAGTAATATTTGAAACATGCTTCTTCTGTAAAGATGCTTTGTAAAAATCTCTATACAAATAAATATGAATTATAATTGTTTTCATATTATTATGATTATAAAATATATACAAATAATTACAAATATTTAAAATCATAAAATAATTGAAATGGAGCATGTCACACTGTAGAATACTTCTTTTACTGTTTGTCACACACACACACACACACACACACATACACACACACACACAAAACCTGCATGTTTGGTAGTGTCAATGAAAAAGCTGCATTATCCAGGATGGACACCGACAAAGTCACTATATAACTCTCACTTTAACCCCATTTAACACCTAGTCAACATAAACAAGGCAACCTTAAACACATTAACACTCGTGGATATTAGTCATTCCCCAACAAAAAAAATGAAATGACGTCTATCTCTACAGTAACTCTTCCAGATGACTTGACGACTCAGTGATGATCAACTCCTCTCAGCCTCTCGCTCCTTTCTGCACACTGGTTTGGACTGACAGAAGCTGATCTACGGTCAGATGTGTGTGTGTGTGTGTGTGTGTGTGTGTGTGTGTGTGTGTGTGAAAAGCCCCCGAGGAAACTGATCATTACCAGCGCCACATTGTTTATGAGATCAGAATAAAATTGAACAGTTCCTGCGGGAAATTTCCTGTGGTTTCTCAAAAACATTGCCCCATTATGAGTCACATACTGAGCATCCAATCACGGCACAGATTCAAGAGATCATATCAGTTTTACAACCACAACACAACCACACACACACACACACACACACACACACACACACACAGATTTGACCTTGGGTTTATCAGATGTGCTTCCGACAACAATGCGAACGCCACCGAGTGTGCTGCCCGTGCTACAAGAGCAATGTGTCGTCAGAGGTAAGAGAGGTACACGCATGCGTATTCGGGTCATCGATGCCTACGCCTCCACAAGGGACGCACAAAAGCATGACAATTGTGGAATGCTGGCACACAGACACACAATAAATCAGAGTGCGGGGCGGATCCTTACTTGCACGCGTAGCATACTTGGCAAACATCAGAGGGGTATTGACGGTTAATCCCGCGGATATTAATAGCGTGTTGTGTGATGATGCACTACACCTAACAACACAACTTTGGACCCACTTAACAACGAGGTTTCCATGGATATGAAAACCACTGTTTTCCTGTTTCTCCGGTTGCCAGGGTTGTTCAGGCATACCGGTGGTACAGGCATGTCACCTTTATTAGGATCCTCCTTATCGCGCATTTTCTGCTTAATCATGATGACATATATAACCATGACAAAGCTCAGTTTTAGAAATACTATCACATTGTGTGTCACTGCTTATGTCCAACTCTAGTTCCTGTGTATGAAAAGCCACAATAAAACTTCTTATCACTTCTTTTTATGAGCCCAAAAACTTTATTTACCCCATTAAACTTTTTTTATTTTTTTATTATTTTACTGACAATGCCAATAGGACAGTTTATCCTAAACTTCTTTTTTTATAATACATCTTATTTAATGAAAATATATTTTTGGAAATTTTTTAAATGAGGTGATTCTCTTGATTAAAGAATATTGTGATAAATTCAACCAGATCTCATGAGAAAACAACTATTTTAGTTAAGAAGTGACGATTTCGTATAATTTCGAACTTTTAATTTTTCAATTTTACTTTTTGGAAAAAATTGAAATTACGGTGAAAACCTGATTCTCTTGTTTAAATAATTTTGTAATAAATTCAATCATATCTCATGAGAAAACAACTATTTTAGTTAAGGAGTGTCGATTTCGTATGAATTTTGTATGAATTGGAACTTTATTTTTTCAATTTTTCTTTTTAAGAAAATTGAAAATACGGTGAAAACATGTTTCTCTTGGTGCCATAAATTCAACCAGATCTCATGATAAAACAACTATTTTAGTTATGAAGTGTCAATTTCATATGCATTTTGTATGAATTTGAACTTTGATTTTTCAATTTTTCTTTTTTAGGAAAATTGAAAATCTGATTCTCTTGATAAAAGAATGTTCGATAAATTCAACCAAATCTCATGATAAAACAACCATTTTAGTTAGGAAGTGTCGATTTCGTATGCATTGCGTATGAATCTGAACTTTCCATTTTTCTTTTTAGGAAAATTGAAAATGAGATGAAAATCTGATTCTCTTGATAAAACAATGTTATTATAAATTCAAACAGATCTCATGAGAAAACTATTTTTGTTAAGATGTGGCGATTTCATATGCATTTTGTATGAATTCGAACTTCAATTTTTTCAATTTTTCTTTTTAAGAAAGTTGAATAATGAGATGAAAACCTGATTCTCTTGATTAAAGAATCTACAGCGATAAATTTCAACCAGATCTCATGAGAAAACAACTATTTTAGTTAAAGAGTGTTCATTTCATTTGAATTTCGTATGAATTTGATTTTTCAATTTTTCATTTTGGAAAAATTGAAAATACGGCGAAAACCTGATTCTCTGTTCTGGGAAAACAACTATTTCAGGTACGAGGGTGGCGATTTCCTATGAATTCCTACTATGTGATTTGAGATAAGATACGAACACATTTACAGTTGCTCTGCAAATTTTTACAATCAACGCGTATGGGAATTTTGCGTGAGGGCGAAAGATTTCAAGATTTAAAGGATTAAAGTTAGTCATGCGGATTCACTACTAAACAACAAAAAGCTGTTTGTTTGAAAGTGACATCTTTATGTGAATTGTGTGCTTTGCTACAATATTGACAATAGACAATTCACCCTTTTGCCCTTGAAATTTCATTAATGTGACTGCAACTTTAGGGGCTCTGGCAATGGTCTGGGTCCAAATCTTGATCTTGTCTTAACTCCAACGACCTCTACCTGTAAATGTTGAAAGATCCTACAAGCCCTGGCAGTCCACAGGCACCTATAACACTTGTTCCTCGGGACCTGTCATGTGACAAGGGTCAGCACTTGAACTATTGACTGCGCTGAACCACCTCACTATGCGCTGCCTGTAATGAGAGCCAATCATCTGTCCTACACAACAGTGAATGGAGACTATTGACAATCCCATGACAATCCTAAAACAATAAGTGAAGGATGCACCAAAAAAATCAGCCCTGAAACGAGACAACATTTTTTTTGTTTTCAAAACAGCTGGAGGGCGCAACTCAATGGGAGCCAATGGTAACCAAGACGCGTTAAAAGTTGTTTTGAAAAGATGCCCGCGTAAAAACGCAAAACTCCTGCCGCAACTGGATGACGCACAGACCAAAAAAATGAAAACATAAATACCTTCCAACCGGCGGAGCTGTTACTATCCCCCTTGTCCTTAAAATAAGGGACGCTTTTCACCATCCAGTCGTAGATCTGAGACAAGGTGAGCCGTTTTTCGGGGGAGCTCTCGATGGCTTTGGTGATCAGGTCCGCGTATGACATATTCCCCCAGGCGTTGCGCCGGGACGAGCTGCTCTTGCGCTGCGCGGCTGCGGCTGCGGCCACCGGAGAGGAGAGCACGGGCACCTGTTGCTGGTGACTCGGGATCTGCTGCTGCTGCTGCTGATGGATGCAGTTCTCCTGGCACTGGAAGTCGCCGCACAGCATGAGAGGCTTCTGATCGGGGTAGTCCTCATTCTCCTCCAGCAGACTGAGGTTGTTGATGAAGTCCGCGTTGCTGCAGGGCTCCTGCTTGACGGACGGGGCCGGGGACGAGGTGTTGGAGTCCGCGGCGGCCGCGTTAGGGAACTCCGGTCGCGGGAGCGGCCAAGTGCAGGAGCGGGGTCGGGAGAGTGGCTCGAAGTCCGGGTCGATCTCGACCATCTGGTTTTGGGCTGCGTCAGCCATGGTACCAGCAATACTGTTTGCCTCTTAAAATGTCACATATGATTGTCAAAAGAAAAGAAAAGAAAAAAATGACGTGAAACGCGAAACAATAACAGAAAGGAAATTAGTTCCTACTTTAAGCTGACTTAGTCACATTGGAAACGACGGAAAGGTCACAGTGCGGGTAGAACGGCATCAGATTGACGTTTGTTATGAAGTTTTGTAATCCAGTCCAGTCCAGTAGTGTGTGATAGTGCTCTTGCTGTCGCTTGTTGAATGTCTGTGTACTAAAACTCTAAGTGCGCTTTACTGGAACTCACTATCATATGTCACCTGACGCCGCCCCCGTGTATGATTGACAAGCGCCGAGAGCCAATCACAGGCGCGCTTTTGAAAGCGAAACAACCCGTGTTTTCGTCCTCTTGAAAACTAGTAAACAAACTTTCGCGGAGTTTGGAGATTATGAAAATACTCACTCGTTTTGACCGCGTGGCTTCCAGCTACATTGTATTGCTTGGACATAACAGAAAAGCAGTTCTTTTTGTTTGTTTAATTATATTGTAACAAAATAGTAAAGGAAAGCTTGTTATATAACATGCGAATGATTCTAGAAACAGCAGATCTTATGAGCCGTAGTGTTTATCTCTTTTAGATTTGTAACTATTTTGTACATAAGGGGGAACCAATGAGGACAATGAATATTTTTCTATTTCTCTCTCATTTATTTTGGTGGATTTATTATAAATACAAATATTTAGGCTGCAGTTATTTACAGTATCTGTTCTTTCATAAATATGCAAAACCCATGCTACTCTGTGTAGTAAAATACATGCTTGAATAAATATAGGCTATTCAGTTGTGTTATTTAGTTTATTGATTATTAAATGAAAATCTGAAATGGAAATGAAATTTGGAATAATTATATGATGTAATATCAGTACATTACACACAATTATATTGATTTGATTACTTTTTCCAGTATAAAACTAATGTGTGACAGTTTTTTTTAATTTTTTTTTACATTAATAGCCTACAAAATGACCATATTGTACTCGTTTGTTTGTAAGAATTCAGGACCACATCTTAATCTGCACAAAGTTTGTGCAGATGCTTAGATAACTGACATATGCTCAAGGCTATCCTGCCATCTAGTGGATTAAATCCCTCACTGTCGCTGCTCGAATATCGTGTTTGATGAAATCTCCTTGTGTCACAGTCTTGATTATGAGTCAACAGCTTCTGAATCGGCAGGATATGACAGAAACACGAAAGACCGCCTTGTCTTATTTCCAGGAAGCCCCCGCATCAACACACACACCCTCCTCCTGCCCGGCCATGTAGGCTACACACCTGTGGCGGTGTGTGATCGAGAAGTGTGGGTGTTTGCAGGCTTCAGGTGTGTTTTTGCGTCAGTTGCCTAGTAAGAATAGTACTTTCACAGGACGCTTTGTTCCGAGGCTCTTGCACCACATAAGTCTGTAGAAGTGTCTGGTCTGGGTGCTCGAGGAAGGGCGGGTGAGTGTGAGAATGCATGGACTGTGTGATCATGCAGAACATATATTGCAACAGCTGAGTGTAATGTTGCTAAGACATTATGATCTTGGCATGTGAATTATGGCACATGATGAGGAGGTTCAGGGTGGGGTTTCCTCTGAATCTGGTTTAAAGATTAAGACTAGCTGCTATTAATAGAGATCTCACAGGTCAGATATAAATATCCTTGTCTTACCGAGGCACTATAAACGTATGCAATGTTCTGTGGTGTACGTGTACCGGTCAAAATGTTTCTGTTTCTCTTTACATGTGTATGTTTAATCATTCTCAAAACTGTAATTCACATACCGTTGCAATATTTCCACAGACGTCCGCTCATTAAAAAAAGTGTCCAGATTTTGATACTGTTATGGATAAATTGTCTTTACCTGCAGGACAGATGCGTTCACAAACTGAGCACGCAATAAAGAGCTGCTTCCCAGAAAAACAAAAATATATTCTAAGAACGTTTTGCCAACGTTCCCATTAAATTAAGAAAACGTCATGCAAATAAAGGGTTAGTTCACCCAAAAATTTAAATTACTCACCCTCTAGTTGTTCCAAACCTGTATGAGATTCTTTCTTCTGTTAAACACAAAATAAAATATTTTAAAGGATGTTGGTAACCAGATATTTCCATTTGATCTTTTTGCAAACATTATGGGAACTTACTTTTGAATGTTCTCTGTACATCCTGAAACAAGTATCATTTGAAAACCGTTTAACGAACGTCCAAGTGTTTCAGAAATAAAATGTTATAGCAGTGTAGCCTATAAATAACCTTTTGTGTGCTAACGTTTTAAGAGCATAACCAGGTCCTAATGTTATATTAACGTTATTGGAGGAACGTTTTTTTTTTCATAACTTTAAAAGAAAAATACCAGAATTTTAGCTAAAGTTATGAGAACGTTCCCTGTTAGCTGGATTCATCGTTCAACATAATGAAGTTTTGTTTCCTACAGTGCAATGGATTGTAAGCAAGTATTAACTTCTTATTCACACAGAACGTGTTTTTGCTTTTGAAATCATGACAGTGGAATGAAAAAACCCGCAAGTGTTTTTTTTTTTTTTAAGTTCGGAATGTCATTTTTATGTCATATGCCACTTATATCAGCTAGGAAACATCTACAGACCTCCAAACTCCCCTACAGAGTCAATACACTGCATAGGTACTAATCTGTGGGTAGCTCAAACGAGGTGATTATCCTTGGTGACTTTAACATTAACTGATTAGATCGTTCATCTCTAAATGACAGACATTTCTTTGAATGCTTAAAACTGACTCTAACTAATTATAGAACCTACTGGGGTTGACCACAGATCCAAATCTTTGTTGGACTGGATTTTGGTCACCCATAACAGAATTACTGAATCTGGTGTTCTACCCGATTGCTTCAGTGATCATTCCATGGTTTTCTGTGCATGGAAAATTAGATTACCTCGCCTACCAACCAAGGTGATCAGGGTTAGGCAGAGTAAACATCTTAACACTGAGATTTTGATCCAAGATTTATTAGATAGCCTATAAATTGGAATAGGTTTCACCTTATTCCTTTTGTTGAAGATGCTTGGAATTTCCTCTATACGGAAGTTGTTAAAGTAACTGATAAAACATGCCCCTTGGATATCAGTAAAGGTTAAGGGCCGACATTTACCATGGATTGATGCTGATTTAATACATCTTTTTAAACAAAGAGATAAGGCATGGGAAAAGTACCGCCTGTCAAAGGACTCAGCAGACGGGGCTGTATAAAGAATTAAGAAATACGTGTACGACTAAAACAAGAAATTAAATCGAATTATTATAAATATTCTCTGTCTAATAACTTCAATAATCCTAAGAAGTTTTGGAAAAGTCTTAATTCTTTATTCAACAATTCTACTAAAAGCATTGTTACCAAAATCAAAGTTAACAATGATATTTTCAGTGATCCTTCCGCGGTTGCCAATGCTTTTAACCAACACTTTTCCTCTATTTGTAGTTCACAATTTTCTAATTTCTCCTACTAGTCTGGTAGATGAGCTTAACAGCTCCTTTTCATTTGCTATAATAAATCCTACTGACGTTCAGCAGGCAATCTCTGAACTAAAGTCAGGTAATGGTACTGATCCTGATGGCCTGGAGATTAAGTTTATTAAGCTCGTGTCTCATGTACTGGCATTTCCTTTATTGGATTTATTTAATTTATCGTTATCCACCTGTGTGGTTCCATTAGTGTGGAAGTCTGCCAGAGTTACACCAATACATAAGGGTGGCGATGCACTTGATCTCAACAACTACAGACCTATTTCCATCATCAGTAGTATAGCAAAAGTGTTTGAAAAACTAATATTTAAACAATTATTCAAATATATGAATGATTTCTCTATTTTGTCACCAAATCAATCTGGTTTCAGACCAAACTTCTCTACAACTTCTGCTCTTCTTAAATTTACCAATGATGTTTCATCTTCCCTGGACAATAAAATGTCGACTGGTGCGATATTGAATAGATCTCACCATGGCCTTTGATATGGTCGATCATTATATGCTTCTTGACAAATTATATGCAATAGGCCTTTCTAAACACTCTCTTCTCTGGTTTAATTCTTATCTTCACTATAGACGTCAGTGTGTCTCTTTGCATGGTTGTGTATCAGTCCTTAATCCTTAATAATGGAGAAAGGTGTCCCTCAAGGCTCTCCCTTAGGGCCTCTTCTATTTTCTTTATTTATCAATGATCTTCCTCTAATTAGCTTAGACTGTTGTATTCATCTATATGCAGATGACACAGTGATCTACACATCTAATGTGTCTGTTTCTAAGATTCAATCCTCATTGCAATCTATTAAACTTTGGTTCCAATCCAACCATCTTCTATTGAATAAGAAGTCATTTAGCATATTGTTCCCCACCAGATCAGCTACATTGAATCAAGATAACAATCTTTCACTTAAATTCCTAGACAATACTCCACTTTTAGTTGATGAACTTAAATATTCGGGCCTTTGGCTTGACTCACAACTCTCCTTTAGGTGTCATATCAATTCTGTTTTATACATATGTAAACCTGCAACAAAAGAAGCCAGACGCGAGTGCAGTGGTAAAAGATCAGTCTGGTGCATGTTTACATAGGAAAATCATGGAAACGCGTTCTCTGGGATCGTTCTGTGTTATGGTCCCGTGTTCTGCTTGTTTGCTGCCTTAAAGTATCCCGAAATGTTTTGGGTACCACTGAAAACAGTGTATGTGAGTGAATTGTTCACTGTAAAAAAATTGTAACACTCCCAAATCAAAAATTTCAATTGACCAATAACATCTAAATTTTTCAATTGGCCCAAGTGAAATTCTGTAAATTCTAAAATTAAATGTACAGATTTTTACTTGGGCCAATTGAAAAATGTAGATGTTATCGGTCAATTGAAATTTTTGATTTGGGAGTGTTACAAATTTTTTACAGTGTTCGAATGGATCGAACAGAATAGCGTACAATTGTAGACCTTTTTTGCAAACCTGTTTGACCGATGAGATAAAAGAGTGATATATATATGCAGATTTTGCATCGCCATTCTGATTCTACATGAATTCTGATTCCAATAGAATTGTTACATAAAGCATGACTTCTGAAAAATAATTGAGTAAAATTACAGGGGTTGACATGGGTTTGTTTGTATTATAAGCATTTGCCCTATTCTTTAATTTGTAACTATGTATAAATTATAGTGTATAAAAATACTATATATATATATATATATGCGTGTGTGTGTGTGTGTGTGTGTGTATATAAATATCAGAGCCGGACAGTAACGGAGTACATTTACTTGAGTACAGTACTTAAGTACAATTTTGAGGGATCTGTACTTTACTCGAGTATCATTTTTGGGGAGTACTCATGACTTTACTCAAGTACATTTGAGAGGCAAATATTGTACTCTTTACTCCACTACATTTCTATCCATAACCGTGAGTACTTCTTCTAAAAAAAAAAAAAGGAAAAAAAGAAAAATCTCGGAAACCCTCAATTTGTTGTTTCCCTCTCAAACGTGATTGGATTGTGCAAGCGCCACTGATTGGGACAGCCTATCAACAATCACCTTCAGCTTTCCGCCAAAGTCAACTCCATGGTCAGGTTTAGATAAGAGACAAACCATGGACGAAACAATGGATGAAGACGCAGCAGGTCCATCCCGGGAATGTGCCAACCCGTGGCCCCACCTCGCCAGACTATTTCAATTTTCTGAACAAGTTAATGATAGTTTTCGCTTCAAGTGTTTGCTGTGTTTACCAATGTAAGCACTGTGGCAGTAGTAATGCAATATTTAAAAAATTTACTCTTGTACTCTTGATACTCAAGTACTTTTAAAAACAAGTACTTCAGTGCTTTTACTTAAATAGACATCTGACTGTAGTACTTTTACTTGTACTTGAGTAAAATTTAGCAAGGGGTATCTGTACTTTTACTCAAGTAATGAAGCTGTGTACTCTGTCCGCCTCTGATAAATATATTATCAGGGATGTCCTGATCAGGTTAAAAAATAGTGTTTATCTCTCTCTCTCTCTCTCTCTCTCTCTCTCTCTCTCTCTCTCTCTTTATATATATATATATACATACATACATACATACATATATATATATATATATATATATATATATATATATATATATTATGCACACACTATGTATGTATATTTATTTATGCTAAAAATTGTTTTGTTAATAGTTTTCTGTACTTATGTGTATATTTGAAAGATGGCAGACGTGTATGGTAATGAGGAAGAATCTTGAGTAAAACTTTTTTCTGCACTTTTCCTACACAGGAAGTGATGCAATATTGCAGAAGTTAACCATGGCTCCACATCCTGTCACTCAAGCCGTCATTGATCTGTCAGCTGGAGCATGTGGTAACAGCCTTTATTCATCATTTCCTATGTCTACATTAACAAATAGACAATATACCATGATTAGATTTAAAAATCCCAATTTTCATCAGAGTCATTTTGACAGGCTGCCACGATACAGTGTATTTTCCACCTGTCTGAATTTCACAAATTTAGCACGTTGATGGGAAATTTAGTTAATATAAGGAACAAGATAGAACCAGTTATTTAAAAACATTGAAGCATGTTCTGTTTCCTCTCCTGTTTTTTGTGAGGTGGGATTGCGTGTGTGTTTAGTGGGCAGCCCTTCGATACAGCCAAGGTGAAGATGCAGACTTTCCCCGGCTTGTACAGAGGTTTTGTCCACTGCTTCGTCTCTGTCTACAAACAGGTTGGACTGCGAGGCCTCTATCAGGGGACCACACCTGCCCTCATAGCCAACATTGCTGAAAACGCTGTGCTCTTCATGAGCTACGGCTTCTGCCAGGATGTCGTGCGCTTTGTTTCAGGACTGGACCGAGGCACAGAACTCAGGTGAGGTATTATAAAGCAATAAGCCCCACGAAGCCGTGATTTACAGTGAATTTAGAACAGATAAGGGGCGTTGTTAGGCACGAAAAACCTAAAACCCCCTTAGCTGTTCTAAATTCACTGTAAAACACGGCTTCAAGGGGCTTATTGCTTTTATAAAACGGTTATGTCACTAACTGACACTATATCACGCAGTGATACTAATGTAATGCGGTCACAGGTGTGTGTTTGTTGAGTAATTTACAACGGCTTTGAACGTGGCTCAACCAATCAGAATCAAGGCCCGGAACTATCCGTTTTATAATCAACATTAAACTTTGGGCACTTAAACTCTGAAAATCCATGATTACATTTTTTTGGAATTATTACGTTAACAACTACGGAAATCTAAACAAATAGTGAATTAAAAATTATTTCTATTTTAATTTTTTTTGGTTTGAAAAGGATTTGTAAATTTTCTACAGTGATTTCAACTACTCCAAACAATTTAGTGTTTAAAGTTAGTGTACTTGTTTACCAAGGAAACACCAGTGTAAGTGAAGAGTGAATCTCAACCTCTTTGACTCCATGTGCCCAAAAGTCCCAACAAAATATTCAAAGACCCCCTATATATATGTGTGTGTAAATTAATTTACCACAATTCATTTTGTAATGAACTGAATGTTCTTCAATAAAAATAATCGTTTGAGAGGGCGAAAAAAAACTTGTAATAAAGTTGTAATATATCATTGGTGTAAGGCTTGTGTGAAGAAAACAAATAAAAACCATGGTATATATCAATTGTCAACACAATATTTTGTCAAATGATGAGAAGAGCGTGAAAATATTACTTAAAGATATATAACTTTTTGTCCTCTAGCGGTAAAAAAAGAGAAGAAAAGCTCTATTAGACTCGGGGGCTGTCTAAGTTATTTATATATGTGTTGAAGTGTTGAACACTCCTCTACCCCGTTTTGCAGCATACAGTAATTCTTATGTGCTTATGTTTGACTAGTCTACTCAATATGCATGATGCAATTCAGTGTTCAAGGACAGACGCTGTGTCATGTGACCCACGGCCAGCGGGTTCAAAACGCCTTTCTTGACTCCATAAACATTACATGTTTAGAGTTCACACAAGGTATTCTTTGTCACCTCTTAGAAAAAATACTGTGTAATTTATGGTATAGTAATGGGATCAGATGGCCATACTATGGTACTTTGATATAGTCTACCGTTGTACTTTGATTACCATATATTTAACCTCGATATTTACTATACCGGATATAGACTTAAAAACTTAGTACTACTCATTTTTTTATTAAAGTAAAAACTGAATTTTTAATATACTGAAAATGTTTTGAAAAATGTCCTTGTATAATGGTCATTATAATAAACATGTTAACTGTCAATCATTGTCTGAAAATGACATTTCCAACTTAAATTGTTTTAAATCTTGAATACTTTGGAGATCAGATTTAAGTTTAAAGGTTGCACTTGGCAAAAAAAAAAAAAAAAAAAACCTGTAAAGTGAAAAAAAGCTGTAAAAAGTTATAAAAGTTTTATGATAGCCTATATATATTTCACAAAACATGGTCGACTCTAAAACGGTAAGAAAATCCAGTGTTCCAAGTTCCAAGTGTTCCAAGATTTTGTTTGGGCGCAGTACCAAACTTTTCCACTAGAAAACATCCAAGTACCAATTGTGACCATATAAGGACTCACCCATTTCCACATAAGGTTTGAGTGATCTGAACCATATATCACCACACTTTTATTTTATTTCCACATACTATTTATGATGTAGACATCCTATTTATAAGTAGTATGGACATTAGAACTGCACGATTAATCGTTAAAAGATCGCCATCTCGATTCAAACAGCCACGTGATCTTATTCCTAAATGCCAACGATTCGGTGGTGTCTTGGTGCGTTCAAGTCATGTCAGAAATGTTTTATTTATGAGATGAATGCACATGAATGCTACCACAAAGTCATAAATACGGCTGGGAAGCTCTGGATTTTCGTTAATCTCGGATCTTTATGAGTTGGGGGCGTGTCAGTGGCGAAATACCAAAATACTTAGACTTTTATTTACAACAAAATAAGCCAATTGACTGCACTATTGGGCAGGATATTCAACTTCTAACCAGAGGCGGACAGAGTACACAGCTTCATTACTTGAGTAAAAGTACAGATACCCCTTGCTAAATTTTACTCAAGTACAAGTAAAAGTACTACAGTCAGATGTCTACTTAAGTAAAAGTACTGAAGTACTTGTTTTTAAAAGTACTTGAGTATCAAGAGTACATTTTCTAAATATTGCATTACTACTGCCACAGTGCTTACATTGGTAAACACATCAAACACTTGAAGCGAAAACTATCATTAACTTGTTCAGAAAATTGAAATAGTCTGGCGAGGTGGGGCCACGGGTTGGCACATTCCCGGGATGGATCTGCTGCGTCTTCATCCATTGTTTCGTCCATGGTTTCGTCTCTTATCTAAATCTGACAATGGAGTTGACTTTGGTGGAAAGCTGAGGTGATTGCTGATAGGTTGTCCCAATCAGTGGCGCCTGCACAATCCAATCACGTTTGAGAGGGAACCAACAAATTGAGGGTTTCCGAGATTTTTTTTTTAGAAGAAGTAACGGGTACTCACGGTTATGGATAGAAATGTAGTGGAGTAAAGAGTACAATATTTGCCTCTCAAATGTACTTGAGTAAAGTCATGAGTACTCCCCAAAAATGATACTTGAGTAAAGTACAGATCCCTCAAAATTGTACTTAAGTACTGTACTCAAGTAAATGTACTCCGTTACTGTCCGGCTCTGCTTCTAACACATAAAATATATGCGTAAAAAAACAGACATCTGTTATAGCTTGGCGCCACATCAAAATTGGAGAATCGCTTTTACATTACATTTAAAATAATTTTAGACATTTTTTCAAAAAAAAAAAATAGAATGGAGGTTATCTTTTGAACTCTTGATGTGAAAACTAACCGAGGTTTCTACTGATCTTTGATGATGTGCATCACTATTTCAAAATAAAGGTCTGAGCACTCCTTATGACTCTGATGAATACTCTTGTCACAAATGAATAAATTACTGTTGCTCTGTCATTTCTATCGAAAATCAGTCTCCAAACATGAAAACTAGAGTCTGAAAGCTTTCGAATGAAATATAGTTTGACAGTATTAATCCTTTTTCATTTAAAGATGTGTAATTTGGTTTTCTTCAGAAAATGTAAAAATGTAGCCGTTTAGTTTGGTTGTCACTGTTGAGGAATGGTATATGTCTTGATACAAATCCAGTCGTTCATATTAAATTTGATTTGACCTGAAAGGATTAACCATATTAAGAGTGTGTGATTATGTGTTTTCAGTGATATTCAGAAGGCCTGTTCAGGCTCTGTCGCCTCTGTCTTCTCCTCTCTGGCTTTATGCCCCACTGAACTGGTTAAATGCCGACTGCAGGCCATGCATGAAATGGAGGCGTCCGGCAAGATTGCCAGTGGACAGAAAAGGTCTGTCTGGACAGAGGAGGTTTTGGTAATTGAAAATGAGAAATGAGGCCTGTGATAACTACAGTGCAATGCATAAGTGAATACACCCATGCTAAAGTTGACTAAAAAGAGGAATAAAAAATCATATTTTGGAAATTGAACTTAAGGCCTTAATTAAAAAAATTAGGAAAAATCCAACCTTTAAGGACACCAATTTTCTTTGTGAATGAATAATGTATCGTAAATAAATAAATGTTCTTCCTTAAAATACATGGTGCATAAGTGAGTACACCCCTATGTTAAATTCCCATAGAGGCAGGCAGATTTTTATTTTTAAGTATTTTAAAAAAAAAAAAGTAGGATACTATGCATCCTGATAAAGTTCCCTTGGCCTTTGGAATTAAAATAGCCCCACATCATCACATAGCCTTCACCATACCTAGAGATTGGCATGGGGTACTTTCCATAAGATCATCTCTCAATGCAAATCAAACTAGCTTTTAGGCTAACTGAAATAAAACCATGCCAATCTCTAGGTATGGTGAAGGCTATGTGATGATGTGGGGCTATTTTAATTCCAAAGGCCAAGGGAAATTTATCAAGATGCATAGTATCCTACATTTTTTTTTTTAAAATACTTACAAATAAAAATCTGCCTGCCTCTATGGGAATTTAACATAGGGGTGTACTCACTTATGCACCATGTATTTTAAGGAAGAACATTTATTTATTTACGATACATTATTCATTCACAAAGAAAATTGGTGTCCTTAAAGGTTGGATTTTTCCTAATTTTTTAAATTAAGGCATTAAGTTCAATTTCCAAAATATGATTTTTTTTCCTCTTTTTAGTCAACTTTAGCATGGGTGTATTCACTTATGCATTGCACTGTATGTCCATTTTAATAGGGATGATAAAGGGTTAATCAAATAATTTGGTCATTACTAAAAGTATTTTAGTTGTAATTTTTTAAAAGTACAATGTTATTTGAGTTTATTCAGACTAAAGCGTCAATGTAGATTTTTTTAGTCATTCAATTGAAATAAGAAATTAAATGTTTTTACCAGGAATTCCACTGTGAAATGTAAATGTATTAGTAAATGTTGAAACTAAGATTGATAAATGGTGTTCATTAATAAATATTGTTCATTCTTAGTTCATGTTAACTAAGGTAGTTAACTAATGGAAATTTTTTGTGAAGTGTTAACCAGAATTTTCCTTTTTGGATGAACTAACATTTAAGTGGCTGAATTTGGTTGAAGCCAACTACTGTTTTTAAGTTCTGAGTATTTCTTGTGTTTTTTAACTCTTAAATTAAGACAAAAATGACCTCAAAATCAGTTGTTCAGCAGTTCTAGCGTCTAGAGTTGTCATATCTTGTTGAAGTTCCTCTCTGTCTTTCAGCACGGTGTGGTCCGTTGTGAGGAATGTGCTGCGGACAAACGGTCCTCTGGGTTTCTATCAGGGTCTGACCACCACTATCGTCCGTGAGGTACCTGGATACTTCTGTTTCTTCGGGGGATATGAGCTCAGCCGCTCCGTGTTTGCCAACCACATGGACAGAGACAAAGAGCACATAGGTCAGCCCACGGGAGGAACACCATATACTCACCTTCATGTCATTCCAAACTCTTGTTACGTTCTTTCATGTGTGGGAGACCGGAGAAGAGGAGATATTTTGAAGAAGTTTTATTCAGTGTATGGAAAAGAACAGCTTGGACATTTCCATTTAAAAAAATTATACTTTGGACCAACTAAGCTTCAACCTCGCGCACGAGCAGATCTGTTTCCTCTCTGGAGAAGCATTCAGTTTTTCCACTTGCAAATTCCGCCATGTAAATAGCGAATCTGCCATGGCACGAACAAACTGGCTTTTAAAAGGAATGGGAGATGAGACTCTGATTGGTTTATTGCACGTTACGCCCAAAACACACCCATGACTCACTCATCAAAAAATAGAGTCAACCATTTTTCCCATTCGTTAAACTAGCAAAAGTGGATTCGGACACGCCGTAAGTGAACTTGCGCTTATATCGTTAACATAGGGCCCAAATAATTTGTCATTTATTATATTCAGATTATATTTATTATTTGATTCAAACCTTAACTTTTGATTTAATGACAAAAACATTTATACAAAGCAAAAAATATTATTTATTATGAAGACTATTCATTGAAAAAAGAGTGTTTTGTAGTGACTAAATTAAATAGTCTCAAAATAATTTTATATGGCCACTTGGCAGGATTTAATTTAATCAATTATATATATATTTTTTTCATATCAATGCATTATAAGATATAACTTGTGTTTTGGCCGTTCATTTACTCACCTACGGCGTTTTGGGGGCCTGAAAACGCAAAGTTTTGAAAACTTTGTTTAAATGTGCAAACGATATGTTATCGTCTCCATGTAAACTACAAAAACACAAATTTGTGAAAAAAATTACTTCATGCGTGTTCAGTGTTTCTTTACAAAGTGACATCGCCAACTACTGGCCTGGCATTAATAATACAGCGTTTGTTCATAATCCGTGTGAACGGGGATCGTTTTGACAACGTTGTCGTCTGTGCACGAAAAACACAAAGGATAAGCTTTTCCATTTTTAAGTACATCGTTGTTGTGTAACGGACCCTTAATAGATTTTATTTTGCAAATTAATTAAATTAATTGAAAGCAAATTTTTTTTTATTTAAGCTACATTGTATCATTTTTTAAGTTGATTCTTAGCAAAAACACTTTGTTCTTTCAAAATGATATGTGCTCATTAATGTGTAATTACTTCTACCAACTAATCAAATATTCTCGTAAGCGTAGAATCTGCCATTTAGAATACATACGAGCGAGTCGCTCGAATGACGGCAGCCATGTTGCGCCTCCATCTTGAAAATACATTAGCCAAAGAGGGACATACCTGGAAATTCAAGCTTCGCCTTTCGCGTTTTTACACTCAGTGGCACCGTGACGAATGCGAGGGGGAGATTACTCGCGACTGCCGGCATATTTGAATTAATACGGCCACCGAAGGAGTTAAAACGCCCTCGGAATGGGAGGGGCTAGAAAGTAAAATTCAGATGGTAGTCACAAACAATTTCACTGCTAGATGGGAGAAAATCCTACACAGTGTAGCTTTAAGAGACAGTTTACACGACTTTTTATGCGTTTTGGCCGTTCATTTACACGACAATGATTGAGTAAATCAGAAAATTCCCATTTTTTCAGTTTTCCAAATTTAATCAATATATTGTCTTTAGACATAAGCCAATATGTAACTTAATGTAGGTCAATTTATTTAGCTTTCTTACCATAAATATATGCAGCAGTTCTTTCTTCAAAATTATTCAAATTCTCAATGGATTATATATTGCCTTGAAAGTATGCAAAGACTGCTTCCTCTATGACCACTAAAAACCTGTCGCTCATCTGAATTCATTGCGCTCTCACAATGTTCCACTGTAATCAATGAAGCTGACTGAAGCACAATGAATCTCTTTTTTAGCCTACATAATTTCTACACTTTGTTTGTTATAAGTTATATTATAACTAGAGGATTTGCGAGCGTGCAGAGCTCAGCACTGGACAAAAACTCTGGCGTTTTGAGCGTTTGAGTGAATTCTAACTTAAACACCTCTGATTGGCCAAGAGATCAACAAACATGTCTGTGATTGGCTACATTTCTCACCGCTGCAAAAACACATTGTAAAAAAAAAATATTTTGCCAATATGCTATTATTATGGAGAAAACTGATTCTAGACCAGCAGTGATGGGGAGTGTTATTTACTTTTAGTCAAACTGAACGAAACGGGTTTAAACCAGAAACCATGTTTTTCGAATAGACCAATACAAAAATGCACTTTAAATAAATGACACAGGCTTTTCACTTTTTTCAGTGTAATTAGCAGGAAATGCTCCTCACGATCCGTGTGTTTCTGACAGGTGTGGTGCCGTTGATGTTCAGCGGTGGTTTCGGCGGTGCCTGTCTGTGGTTGGTCGTGTACCCCATTGACTGTGTGAAGTCTCGCATCCAGGTTCTATCTTTAGCAGGGAAGCAAGAAGGCTTCCTCAAGACTCTTATGGGGATTTTACGAAATGAGGGTGAGATTTCTGTATTTATCCTTGTTTCTTGGCACAGGAAACTTTTAGCTTGCATGTTGCTAGGCTAATGGCTTAAAGGGATACTTCACTGATTAGCGTTAAGCTTTGCATCAGTAGAAACCCGGTAGTATTTTCGAATGACCGTGCTTCCCTCCCTCATGTCCCCCTGAGACGAGAGATTTCTGTATTGTGTGTCTGGGAAAAAAAAACTCAGATGATGCAAAAATCGTCATTTAGCGTCATTGGAGGCTTTTTTAGCCTGAGTCGAGAGACTAAAGCCAGTAGGAGGAGCTAGTTACGCATGTTTTCAGCCCGCCCATAGGGGGATCTCACGATAAAATGGCGTCTTTTCAGTTTCGAGTCAACTAGTCGCCTAGTTGTTTCATTTCTTCCGATACTGCCCTCTGTAACCGGTAGGCGTGGCTTGGGAGTGGCCTCGTAGGGCAGCAAAGCAAGTGCATTCTGGGAGTTGTTGTCTTTCATCCACATGAGCCAAAAATACATTTTCTGGCTTTTCTCAGTCTAGAAGGCACCAACTTCTAAAATAATTTCACATTTCTACTACATAAATGACTCAATTTAAATACACATTCATATTTCCAGCGGTGAAATATCCCTTTACACAGAAAACAGCCTCTGAATATATGTGTGTTTCCTGTTTATAATTAACACTACTAAAAATAAATTCATAATGCCCTTTTCCTGATGTGGATGTTTATTGCATGATGTTTAATGGGTCATTCTAAGGAAACCTTTTCTGCCAGAACATATATTTTATTTGATGTCATGACACACTTAACCCTTAAAGCCTGACATTTTAAATAATAGAACATTTTGACAAAATATAAAAAGAAATAATAAAAAAAAAGTTTGCATGTGTTTTGCATATGTGCAGATGTGTTTACAGTAAATGTAAAACTGTTTGCGCTATAAACCAGTGTGTTTATAATTAAGACAATACATAGTATAGTAAGGACAAATATAGTAAGGAATACCAGTTTGCAATATCAAGCAGGATAACGATTACAATTTAATTCAAATATTTAAGTTTGATTGCGCTACTAATAAAATATAAGTAGATTCTACTAATTCGTGGACATAATTTGAATGTGTGAATAAATGTAAGTTAGATGGACTCAAATTATTACGTTTTCTCCTGACCACGCCTTCCACGCAGTGGTTTGATGCTGCGAGTCAGGTAACGCCATTTTGTCGTGGTGTGTGTGAATTCAAGGAGCTGTTGATGAGAAGTTGGAACATTTGTTTTTAGCAAATGGACGTTTTCCCCGACATTTACCTTTTTATCGTTTCTTTGTTTCCCTCGAGAGTCCGTTTGTGAGCAGTGTAAATCAGTGTTTGTTTGTTTTTTAGGTAGATTTGACTTTATTATTCAACATGCTTAGGCTGATATTCCAATGAAAAACATTTAAAAATAAACATAACATTTGTTAACGGTATCAGTATAGTACGTCATGAGATATATAGCACACGATACGAGTTTCATGGTTCAAACTGAATCAGATTTTGTATATGATGAAACAAAACAATTTGTTCTTGGATTGCAGCATGTAATATTCTGGTGTCTTGTTTACAGGAGTGGCGCCTCTGTATTCTGGTTTGACCCCGACTATGATCCGAACTTTTCCTGCCAACGGAGCTCTCTTTTTGGCCTATGAAGTCAGTCGCAAGATCATGATGCAAAAGTTTGATCACTGAGTTCATCTCTCAGTCTCTGGGGTTTTTCAGAAATGTTTTAATCCCATCTAGTGTTTTCAGTTCCAGGAACACAAGTATCTTGGACATTTTATCCACCTAAGTGTTGTTAAGAATATTAAATGAATAAAAAAAAATGAAATCAATCTGTTTCAAACCAGGGTTGTTATTGTTAACTAAAACTATTAAAAACATTTGTTAATTGAAATGAAGCTGAAATAAAATAAAATATAAATATTAGTTGGAAAAACTTTACAAAACTAAACAGAAATTAGAAATGTTGCTTTGGCAATAAACTGAAATAAGTTTAAGTTGAAGCACTAAAATTATTAACTGGAAATAAATAAAAACTGGGGGAAAAAACTAAATAGCAATAAATAAATAAACTAGCAACATGATAAACGCACATACCAAAATTCCTAATAACTGAGCTAAAATTAACATGAAAACTAAAAATACAAAAAGTAGCTAATTCAAAATATTAATAAAACTAAAATAACACTGATTCAGACCATTTTATGACCTATCAAGTGTCCATATCTGCTGTCTCATGCTAGAACTTTCCTTTTTGTTTGTTTGTTTGCTATAAAAAGATTTATTTCAAAACTTTTGAGTTGCATTAAGTAGTTGTTTTAAATATATGTTCATATGATATTAATTATATCTCAAAAAAAAAAAAAAAACGTTCAAGCAATTCTTGAACGGTTTCAGAAACCATCTTTATTCCTTCTGACAAACCGCACACATAGGATTGTGTGAAATAGGCAGCAAAGGATACAGAGAAAATACCTTTGTCCATAAAGTACAGGATGCAGCTTATGTCATAATGGCCAAATTCATATACATATATTGTAATGGTGGCTCAGTGTTTCCATCGAGTTGATCTGTGGTTTACACACACAGCCTGTCTCTATGGCGAGTAGCTCTTGACTGCGTTACACTCGGTTCTCCAGAGACCCAAAGCTCTGCTTTTATTGTTCGACTAGTTTCCTTTTAAAGAGGTCTTGGTTTATGCATATCTGAACAACGGAATAGTTGGCTGAATCGGCTGAATAGTCATGTGTGTGACAAATGTGTGAACAAACAATACTGTATTTTACTACTACGCATGCCATGTTTTTGACATAAAATACACTCATTATGTTGCAGTGCCACATGGGCATTGTCACACAAATAAATGTCATTCAACGACTTTACAAACATGTAAACTGCACTGTCATTTTTACTTGATACGATTAAATATTTATTAAATATAAAAAAATCGAAATTAATAATGTACAATTTTATATTTACTAAATATTTTTTAATATTTACATTTTACCAAGTAAAATTGCACTGCATTGCACTGCTGAAGGGTTGAACCCGAAAACGTTTTGCAACTTTCTTGCACTTTGGCACTTTATTTGTGGCCTCTGGAAAATAAATCTCGTGAACTTTTTGGCCAATATTCGGCCAGGGTGGGGTCGGTGGCGTCACCTCAATTTCAGGGGGTCACCTGGAAATCACCCCGTCTGTACCAGTCAGGTGTGGATCTGGGCTCGGTTTCCAGAAGTAAGGTGGTCGTGACGTACGCCTCCAAATCGGGTTGGGGTGCCCTGTGCGACGACAGGCCAGCATTTGGCTCATGGACGGGCCCGATGCTTAACTGGCACATCAACTGCCTATAGATGATGGCAGTCTTCCTGGCCTTCAACGCCTTCCAGCCACAACGGACAGGGCACCTCGTCCTGGTCCAATAGGACAACATGACAGTGCTGGCCTTCATAAATCACCCAGGGGGGACTCGGGTCATGCCTGCTGAACAGGCTGGTGAGTCACCTCTTCCTATGGGCTCAGCACAACCTCCGCTCAGTGAGGCCATGGCTCTCTGAACAAGGGAGCAGACATGCTGTCCCGGATGGACGGTCTCTAGGGGAAGGGAGACCACCCCCCAGACGGTACAGATGATTTGGAGTATCTTCGGCGAGTGGAAGTAGACCTCTCTGCCTCGAAAGACATCTCCCACTCCCCAGCGTTCTTCTCGAAGGATCAGGATGTGTTGGCCCACGAGCGGCCCCGTTCACGCCTGTATGCCTTCCATCTGGTAGCTCTGCTCCCTCAGGTCGTCAGCCAAATTAGGGAGAACAGATGCTCGGTCCCGCTAGTGGCCCCACTCTGGCAGAACCAGTGTTGGTTTCCGAGGATGGTGCCGCTGCTGGCAACAGCCCCCTGGCCAATTCCACTAAGGAGGGAGCTCCTTTCCCAAGCGGAAGGGATGATCTGGCATCCCCAACCCGAGTTGTGGAGCCTCCATCTGTGGCCCTTCGACGGGAGCCTTCACGCCTCTCCCAGAACATCATGAACACTATCTCTGAGGCGAGGGCACCCACTATAGGCGCCTATATGTCCTTAACTGTATTTTCTGGTACCCGGAACATAGATCCCCCATATTGTGGCATTGCACCAATACTGTAATTTCTGCAAGAGCTTCTAAATGGTGGACACATCCAATGCTATGCTCAAAGTGTATGTGGTAGCCATTAGGGCGCTTCGAGACCCCCCGTCCAAGCCGCTTCTGATGGCTGAACTCCGCCCCCTTACGCTTAAGAGTGACCTGCAGTCACAGTGGATGGATCCAATGACAGTAAAGTCGTCCTTAAAACAAGGCGAGGCTACACACCTAAGATACTCTCCACGCTGTTCAGAGCTCAGGTCATAATGCTCTCTGCTCTTCCTGCTTCTGAGGATGAGCAGTCATTACATCTACTCTGCCCAGTCTGGGTCCTCAGAGTAAATATTGGGTGGTCTAGCCAGTTCTGGCAATCATAGCAGCTGTTTGTGTGCTTCGGAGGGGCTGTCAGTCATAAAGCAGAGACTGTCTCGTTGGATAGTGGAAGCAATACCACTGGCCTGTACTTCCTTGGGCTTGCAGTGTCCTATCAGAGTGAAGGCCCACTCCACCTGGGGAAAGGCCTCCTCCTAGTTGTGGTCAAGTGGGGTGTCCATTGGTGACATCTGTGCAGCGGCCGGCTGGTTCTTGCCGTCCACCTTTCGTCAGCGAAAATGTGAGTGAACCGCACTGAAAGGGAACGTTTTGGTTACTAATATAACTTCAGTTCCCTGAGATAACTGGAGCGATCATTGCGTGGCTGGCCATGCTACTATGCTCACTCATGAGTCAACGCTTGCCACTCCTCAGTCAAAAGATTCCAACAGTATACTACCCATTTTGGCGGGCTGAAATGCCATTTGTTTGTGCAGGTGCACAAACATGATCCAATCAGTCTTCAGTATTCAGAGAAACAGAGTTTCCCATAGCGTCAGCAAAACTAATGCAATGCATTAACATCGTTATCAGGGAACTGAGGTTACGTTAGAAACAAAAACATTTTTCCACACACACACACACACACATATATATATTTGTGTAAAAAAATAAATAACTTAACATTATAGGTAAACCTCAGGGAACATATTAAAATAAAATAAAAATCTATGTCATGAACACTTTAACCAGCAATTACAGCAAAATAATATGATTTTTAGTTTAGCAGACATAATACACAGGTCATATCTGGTCATATGTCAGCATTTTTCATGTATGATGGTATGTTATGTGATTACACATCTCATATTTCCTTCCTTGTGATGGTGCAGAAATCTTTGAATTATAAAGTTCCCACTACAGCGAAGACAATATTTAATAAATGTACCTGAACAAATAAAATATAATTTTGCTCCACACAATATTCAGGTTCATGGTATATTCACAGTCACATCTGATATCAAATGAGTCTGAATGCTCCCCTCCTCCAGTACTGTGGTCTATCGGGAAGCAGGACACACCCTCATGGGAAGGTGAGTACACGTTAAAAGCTTCTACCTGCCGTCTTCCATAACACATCTTACACTTGTGTCGCTCCAACATGACCACCGTAATCAGAGTCCAAGACCGGGAGACTGAGCATGGCAGACATATAATGAAAGGTATGCCTGTTTACATTTCTAGATCTTAAACAAAATCTTTAAAATACTAAAACAATATTAAATAAAACGTTCCATTAAAAAAAAAAAAAGAAAAACTGTGATTGTAACAATTCACAATGCCATTAACATGAAAATAGGGTTTATGCTTATTGTACAAAAATGCACCATGGCAATAATGTCACCATCAATTGAACATGACTAAGTTCCTGAGGACAGCGATGCTAATACATGTTGTATACACGTGATCGTAAGCACACGTGAGTCAGTAGAGGTGTCTCTGTGGAATTTGATATGTTTACCTGACATGTAATCCAGGGTTAAATGAAATGTAATATCCCACAATATCAGGGCATTATCTCCGTCTGGTTTGCATGTATCAGGCTTCTTTAATAAAGTTTAAATGTGTTTCAGTTATACATTTAATTGATGTGTTTCAGTTATACATGTATATGTTATACAGTTATACTGATGTAGGACCTTCTCCTCCAACTCAGGAGGTCAAATGAAAGATTACATGAACTGTTTCTGTTCTTATTATATAAACTTAATTTTACATTTTCTAGCAATTGACATCAATTTCAAATAGGCAAAAAAAAAAAAAAAAAGTTCTTAGTAATAGGGTTGCACATTTAGTCACATTTAAGGTAACTTAGCAAGGGTTAGCTAGTTTGAAAGAAATATTATTGAACTTTTTTTATTTTACTTGAATAACATGATTGAAGACTGAACTGACAAATGCTGCCAAGAGAACAAAACAGTGAATATAATTCATTACATGTATTTCTATCGTGCTGTAGAAAAGTGTCTAAATTTGATTTGATTGATTGATTGATTGATTGATTGATTGATTGATTGATTGGTTGGGGAAAAGTTGTAACAGAGTTGATTGTAACAATTTCAGGTATAGATCATTATCATTGCAGCAAAGCTGATTTCTAAATGATCTCCCACAACAACAGCAAAAAGTCCTACAAAATGTTTGGCTCCATGTCTTTCAGATGATAAACCGCCCTCGCTGGGATGCTTCGGCTGGTTAATCATCTTTATCGCCATCATTTTCACCATTGGATTGCTTCCTGTTACCATTTTTATGTGCATCAAGGTAAGGTGTGTCTTTAAGAAGATTTTCTAATACACAGTCAATGTCTTGTTCAACACAGTACTTATCATCTATGTAAATTAAGACTGACTGGACAATGTACTCATTGGCTCACTCTTAGATTGTGAAGGAGTATGAAAGGGCCGTGATTTTTCGATTAGGTCGTATTGTGGACAAGAAACCAAA
The DNA here is from genome assembly GCF_951802725.1 of Rutilus rutilus. Lineage (NCBI taxonomy): Eukaryota > Metazoa > Chordata > Actinopteri > Cypriniformes > Leuciscidae > Rutilus > Rutilus rutilus. The sequence goes on from NC_140223.1 coordinate 32,422,448, forward strand.
AGGACCTGGTATGAAAAAGCTTTTCATTTTCAATTTCAGCTTATTGGAATCTATTTAACACCTGGATCCCGTTAATCAAAGGGACACATAAGATGAATCAAAATTGTTAGTGTTGAAGATGTGAAAAAGAAAGTACACCCTCTTTGAATTCTATGGTTTTACGTATCAGGACTTAATAAAAAAAATATATTTGGTCTTTCGCAGGTCTTAAAATTAAGTAAATACAACCTCAGATGAACAACAACGCATGACATATTACACCATGTAATTATTTATTTAACAAAAACTAGGCCAAAATGGAGAAGCCATGTGTGAAAAGCTACACCTTACTGCTTCCATAGGAAGAGGGTAAGTAGCAGTCCGGCACTGCTAAAACCCAAGAGCTACATCTCAGTCTGTACAGGCCTCAGTTAATATGTTAAATGTTAAAGTTCCTGTCAGTATACAACCTGAAAAAGACTGAAGAATTATGGCTTGTTTGGAAAGGTTGCCAGGAGAAAGACTCTTCTCTCTATAAAGAACATGGCAGCACAACTAAGGTTTGTAAAGTTGCAACTGAACAAACCACAAGACTTCTGTAACAAACACGGCACAAACACCTCATACCAGCTGTCAAGCACGGTGGTGGAGGGGTGATGATTTGGGATTGTTTTGTAGCCATATGACCTGGGCACCTTGCAGTCATTGAGTCGACCATGAAATCCTCTGTAAGTGTTCCAGAGCCAAATGTAAAGCCATCTGTCCGACAGCTAAAGCTTGGCCGAAACTTGGTCATGCAACAGGACAATGATCGCGAGAACACCAGCAAATATACAACAGAATGGCTGAAAAAGAAAAGAATCAAGGTGTTGCATTGGCCCAGTCAAAGTCCAGACCTCAACCTGACTGAAATGCTGTGGCGGGACCTTAACCTTTCATTATTATTTTATTATGATGCTAAAATTGAAATGCATTTTAATTTGTACAAAATTCAGTTTTATTTAAAAATTATTTAATTGTCCACGTATGTGGACACCATGCAACAAAGGACATAAAGCCACAGATGACAATATAGCACATTGTGTTTTTACTATGGCATGTTATGCGATGTATATCAGCTCAGTTATTAAAACAATAATATTGTAGGAACTTTAACGGTAGCTATATATATATTCGGCGGAAACCTAGAAGCAATATGGGCAAATCATGGAAAACATTCACTGCTGATTGTAAAAACTTATTATATTTTCATCCTTGTCTTACTCTCAGTTATAGTATATCAGCATCTAAAACGTAACATAAATTTGTCTCGGTATGTGTAAAGTTGCCATTTAATGCCATTATATGTCGTTTTGAATGGTTATTTATGTTGATATATTTGTTAAATGTCTGTTTTATTACAATATAAGACAATTCATAACATCTTTGAAAAAATAGAACAGATATACTAGCAGGTTACAGAAATCAGACTTTATGCAATCTGACTCCACTGTTGCATGACGTCCACATACGTGGACAGTTAGTTTTTGGTGTATAAAAACTACATTTTACTCTAAATTTTAGTTTATAAAATAAAATACAAACATATTCATCATACTTTACTGTACATACTATTTTTTTTTTTTCACCTCAATTGACATCCATGTATTTCACAGATATGCCTGTTGCATTTGGCACATGGCTATCGCTGTGTCAGCCATCTTGGATTAATGATGTCATCAAGCAATGAATATTTGGAATGCAAGACCACTGTCACAATATTGCTGTCAATCTACTGACACTGCCCTCAAGTGGTTTGAAAAAAAAATGACCATGATAAATGAGCCCTAAATGGAGTTAAATTAACTGTCCACAAATGTGGACACCATGCATGAAAGGGTTAAGACAACTGTGCATAGTATGGAGCTGAAAGCATGGCTGTCAACAGTGGATAAGTCAGGACTCCCAGGGAAGTTCAAGGCATGGATGTATCAGCATGCTATCCATCTCTGGCCACCGCTGTTTTGCAAAGTTCCCATGACCATCGTGGAGGGCTTTGAGCGGAACATCAGCCTTTCGCCAGTTTCTCTATGTTTCAAGGCATGTGATTGGCTGTTTGCCAACTTCACACTTTCTTGTGCACGCACTCTATAAACTCGGGATCAAAGTCTGAGTGGACAGGGAAAGTTGATATTCAGTGTAATTGTACAAACAAAGACTGATTGAATTGGTTTGGTTCTGTCAACTTGAAACTAATCCTGTAACCCTGAGTGTGTTCAACTACCATCATGGTGTAGGCTCCAGCTAAGTACCAGAGGCTCGTTTATAACCGTTGCATACGCACAAAACAGGCCCTGAAAGAGGCGTACGCCACTTCCGACGCATAAGTTGTGATTTATAAAAAAAAACTTGACGGGAAAATTTGCGCACCTGCACGCAAACTCTGACCCATGTGTACGAACGTTTTGGAGATGGAGCAGTTTGGCGACACTGATGGTGAGCTGGAGCTAAGTGTCTTTTTGGTCACTTTTAGACTGAAAATCTAAAGAAAATTAAACATATACAGAAAGATAATACAAATATAATTTCACTCACCAAGCCTGTCACTTGAAGCAAATATCCATCCCTTCTTAAATGTCCGCGCCAGCAAGCGCGTTGGGCCGTTTAGTGTAACTGACGCAGATAACAGTTTAAATAAATAAAATAATGATTTAAACTATGTTTTACTTCTGATATAAACATTTAGGTTAAATATGCCATTCAAATTAATGGAGTTAAACACTTAAAAATGAAATCATTACTGAGAAGTTACAACATTTTTTATATTCAAATTCAATCAATAGAAATATTTGTTGTGGATGCGATGTTTTTGAACACTTTTCCTGTGGCGTGCTGTTTTAATGTTTTAAAGGTAGGGTAGGTAGGAATTGTCTAAAAAACTTCTTTTCCAAATTTGTTTAAACTTTATTTATATATCAATACAATTAAAATGTAAGTACTCTGAAAAAGAAAGTATAAAAATCGAGTGTCTGTAGACCTCTCACGACTGTTTTAAAGACAGCTCATTATTTCCATTCACTCCACCCCCTCCCTTCTGGGCTCCTTCCAAAGCCACGCCCCCAAAACACATGAACGTGCGACTCCGACCGCTGAGCTGGAAGACGCATTATTTACCTGAGACGAGCGGAGAGGAAGGAGCACAGTGCATGTAGTGACATCATGTCCGAATCACATGTAATAAAAAAATCTAACTTTATCATTATGAATATAAACAAATAAGATGTATTTTAGTACTCACTATCAAGCTAGCATATTGATATTGGTAAAGTTTAAAATATATATTTTTTGATTCGCTAACGAGGTAGTTATATCTATAAGGCAAAGCTAAAAACAGGTTGCATTGATACACGTTTTTCCATTACCATCAGTTACATTGTGATGAAGATGAATTTCGTGTAAGATTCATAACATATATGGTGTTCTGCATGTAGGGGTGGGAGATATTGACAAAAATGAATATCTCGATATTTTTTCCCAATATCTCGATATCGATATTCAGGCGATATTTTTGCCATCCTTCAAAGAAATGTGTGCAAACTGGCAAAGAAGGTCCAGTTGGTCTTTTGACTTGCTGCATTTGACCTATTATTGTAGGCTTTAGAAAAATAAAAAACAATAAAGGATCCGAGCTAACTAAACAGAATCTGAGGTAGCCCCTACTTTTTCCACTCACTAAAAAAGAAAAGAAAAACGGAACTAGGTATCTCTTGCAACAGTGATTATTAAATCAAACAACAATATTGTTGATGATCAATTCAAAGTAAAAAAATATATATATATTTTCAAAACGCTATAAATCCATCCATTTTTTTCCCCAAAACGCTATAAATCCATCTTTTTTATTTTTTCAAAAATGTATGGTTTGTCTTTTTAAAAAAGTCTTGCATTTATGAGGAAAAACAATATTACGTGACAGTTCTCCATTATGGACGCGAGCGCTCTGAAAGCGCACTAAAAGACTTTCAAACTTTCACAGAGACCTCAAAACAGAAAGCACAAAGCCTTTCTTTAAAACGAATTTCGTTTTGTTTTAATTGTATCTTAATTTTAATATTTTTTTCATTAACCAATTTCCTGGATTTATTACATAAAAGTAAATATATCAATCACAACATAAGGTGCTTGAACTGGAGATTATATCATCACCTCGCCTCACAGGCCTAAAAAATGTGAAATATATTTACAGAAATCTGGTTCTAAACAAAACCATCCAAAAATAAAATAAAACTATGTAATAAATGTGCATTTCTCCGGTGCGTTCACTACTGCGAAGATCGCGAGTCAATAGCCTATCGTCAATTTCAGCTTTGCAGCCGACACAGAAATTAATAAACAATTAAAATGTCTTATTGCAATATTTTACATATTCATAATCATTACTTTTGCTGGTTCTTTGAGGCAGCTTTTTAGGTTTATGGCGTTTTGGAAAAGAGCTCTTCACGTAGGCTACAAACACCGTTTCACCAAGGCACAGCAGCCCTTCAGCACATAAGAAAAAAAAGAGAAAAAGCACGGACTTACTAATTACGAAACTTTGATGTGGTTGAACATGTGAAACAGTCACAAATTCCTCTGCAACTCAAACCTTCTCAGTACGAGTTATGAAGGAAGAGAACAGCATTACAGTTTTCAGCGCGTCCTCCTCTGATTGCGGTGTTGTGACTGGAAAAGTGCGTGCAGAAGCACATGCAAAACGTAGGTTTGTAAAATGTCCTTTTGTCTTCCTTTTTTAGCCTTGTTTGCTGGTAATGTGAATTTTGATTGCTCTTTCTCTGCCATTGTTTTGCTCCTAGGTTCTGTGCCTTTTGAATTCCTCAAATCAAACGTGCGCGCGCAAGTGGGCAGATCCCGTGGCAAAAGGGTGGTTGCTATGGTTGCGAGAGAGAGTGACAGTTGCCTAAGCCAATCCTTTGTTTCGTCCCGAATGGAAATAATGAGCTGTGTTTAACACAGATTAAACGGTCTAGAGTCACGCGATTTTTATACTCTTTTTTTCAGAGTACTTACATTTTAATTATGTATTGATATATATAGAAAGTTTAAACAAATTTGGAAAAAAGTATTTTATAAAATTCCTACCTACCCTGCCTTTAAAGGCACAATATGGAATTTTTCGCCACTAGGGGTCGCTAACCTATTTACAATAACAAAGGCGTAGTTTGATGACGCAACACATGCTAAGAATTATGGATGTTGTCGTCAACGTCAAGCCGGCCGATCTAATAATGTTTATGGATGACTGAATACATCGATGCTTTTATCATGACTGTGATATGAAGCAGTTCGGGATTGATAAGAGACAGCTATCAGGTCCACACGCGATGCGAGTCCCACGGATAGAAAAGGAATATGGACATTTCATTCTACCGAACTACACGCAAGTGCAGAATTACTACTCACAGGTCAGTTTATTAGACAAATTAAACTTGTGAGGTAATGCAGCACTGTTTCACTTGGTCTAACATTACACTAGCACACTAAACTGCATTTGAATGTGTTGAAATGTATGTGTTAACGTTAGTTTGTCTGTATGAGACTAGCAGTAAGCTAGATCAACATTAGAATAACATACAGATCATATTCTAACATTTTTATCATTGTTGAACTATATAATATTGATTAGTTTTATGTAAATGTGCTCACCTGTTTAATAAAGTACATGTAGGAGTTGTCGAAGTCTCGGACGTGGAGCTCTCGTTTCTATACTGTCTATGGGAGCTCTCGGCATCTCGAAAACACCGCGCTGATATTGATTCTCGGTTTAGTTCTCCTTTTTTATCCAAAGTCTGCTTGCCATGGTCCATAATGTTTGAACGAAACAACAACAGCGTGCAGATAGACATTGCGACCTACACAGTTGTCCGCGTCAGTTTGGTTCGCGCCAGAGGGCTCTGGGTCATAGCTCTGGTTGCCATGGCAGCACGAGCGGAAACCAGAGACAACACGGATATGACGGCATTGACGGCGACAAAACGGAAATAAAGACACGGTCCGTGTCTTCGAATTAAAATATTAATTTCTCTGGATTTAGAAGTTAATTGGAACTGTCGGGATAATGTAAATACACAACTTTAAAAAATATATAACATAGATATAGTGATTTTTTATATTTTTAAAGCAAAAAAAATACATATTGTGCCTTTAACCACAGAGATAATTGCTTATCATGATAATACTAGATTGTCTGAGAAAATAGTTTAGTGCAAATAATGCCCAAGGCCTATCTGTTTCCATTAAAAATATAAATCAATTAAAATTCGGCCAGTGGAAAAGATTGAGAAAAACTTTCTCTGAAATGTATTTTACACTATTTGATTTATGTAGGCTATTCAAAAACAAGGCAAGGATAGGCAACTACTTGATTTTTATTAATGTAATGTGTCTTGTACCGTTAAATGTTATCACGTGGATGAGTAATCATATGCAAATGATATGCAGATGAGGATCTGCATAGTAAAACTAGGCGTTGTAAGCTCCATATATGGTTATGTGCGCACAATCTTCCTCTGACTGGGATTTATAAAGTGAATTCTGCACAGGTTCTGGCGTACGAACAGTTTTATAAGTCAGAATATTTTTTTGCGTACGGGCGTATTTTTGGCTTTCGGGCGCACGTACACTTTTAGTAAGGTTCCTACACACAGTTTTATAAATGAGACCCCAGATGATTTTTTACTATGTCCTGATATGTAAAACAATAAAATTCAAAGAGGGTGTACTTTCTTTTTCACATGACTGTGCATATTTATATAATGTAATTAGTCATTAATAAAGAGTATCCCTGATCAAATATATATAATTTTCTACATTTGAATATTTGAAACATTGAATGTTTATACTTTTCCTTTATAGGAATTTTCTTTGTGCTGCCATGTACTGATACATTCAGGAAGGTGGACTTGAGAACTGTGACATTTGATATTCCTGCTCAAGAGGTAAGTATACATACTGTATACAGTATAGGCCTGAAAAAGTGACTTAATTACATAACTCACGTTACTTGTAATGCATTACCCTCAACACTGGTTACAGGTATGTAGCCCTTATGACAACCCAAAGTTTGCCAAATAAAACAGTCATGCCAATAGAATGTTAAATCAACAGATCAATCAATGAGCATCTATACGTGTTTATGTGAGAACAGTTCCTGACGAAGGACTCTGTGACCGTGGTTGTGGACGGTGTGGTGTACTTTCGCGTCTTTGACCCGATATGTTCCGTGATCAACGTGTCCAATGCAGACCACGCAACACGGCTGTTGGCACAGACCACCCTGAGAAATGTCCTGGGCACAAAGAACCTGTCTGAGCTGCTGTCTGACCGAGAGGGCATTTCATCTAGCATGCAGGTACAAGAACTCTCCTCTCTGGTGACATGTTTACTGGCGCGAGGGCGGGGCCACCTGTCACTCACAAGAGATCGACCAATAGCAAACCACGACCATCCAATCAATTCCCCATGGCCAAAATCAAGTCCCGTCCTACATTTGTTCTTGTTCGAGAAGTCGTTTCTCTCAGATATACATCACAATAGAGAAGAAAACACTATCACAACTTCTGTTTCATGCCAACTAAATAAAAAAAAAAATCGCTAAATTTTAAAGCTGCAGTCCGTAGTTTTTCCTCTTTGTCGCCATCTCTGTTTGAAATCTGCAATTGCAGTTATTAGCGGAATTATCAACTTTACGTGGGTTGTGCCTCGGCACGGCACAGCGCGGATGAATCCAATGTTTTGAGGTGAGCGTGCGGCTGTCAGTCACCGCCATCAAATTGATAAGTTTAATTATATCAAGTGCTGCGAGAAAAGGCTATAAATCTCCTCCTCCAACATCCTCACACGCAATATAGCCTACTAGCCGAGACTCCTTCTTTATGTGTACAGATGTGACGTAATGACGCAAAGACATGCTCGAATTTCCCGCGGAAATCCACCAGTACCACTAGAATTAAAAAAAACATTATTACAAGCTTACTGTTTTGAATCGAGCTAAGGCAAGCCGATAGTTTTGAACACTGGTTGGTTATGTACTTGCTCATTTTTAACCCCAAAAAAGTTCCGGACTGCAGCTTTAAATTAGCAAATAGTGCCGTGTACACGGGTATAAGGAGCCATTTTGGACACCCAGGATTATTTCTTTGCTGTTAAACTCAAGCTTCAGCTGTAAAGCTAAACCCAGGCATCTGCCCCCTGAGAAGGGTATATCATACTCACAGATCCTGAAAGCTTTGTAACATCTTGATGACAGATTGCCTTGGATGAGGCCACTGGCGTGTGGGGCATTAAAGTGGAGCGAGTGGAGATAAAGGATGTTAAACTGCCGCAGCAGCTCCAGAGAGCCATGGCTGCAGAGGCCGAAGCAACTCGAGAAGCCCGTGCCAAGGTAAGACCAACTCTAATGCAGTGCTTCATGTATTTCATTATGAAAGTCAGCTCAATACTGCCCAAATAAAGGGCCCAACATTGAATGTGGGTTGTAAAAATAAGCGAAACGAAGATATCACACAATGGTGCGCACAGTGAATATTTAGTTTCAATAACACATGGTAAAAGAAGAAGCCTTGTTTTGTTGCAGTGCATTGTCTTAGCAAATACATGCAATCCACACTGAACACAATGGCAGCAATCATAATAAATAAACCTTAAAGATAATGATTGTTTCCGAACAGATTCTCCAAAAACTACTATGCACTTACCATTTGATAGAATTAACTTATTACATACATGAGTCAAAATCTGCTAATTATATGTGACAAATCATGTAAAAAAAATCATCTTTTATTGGAAAATTAAAGGGGTGGTTGAATATGATTTCACTTGTCTAACTTTAGTTAGAGTGTAATGTTGCTGTTTGAGCATAAACACCATCTGCAAAGTTACAACGCTCAAAGTTCAAAGCAGAGGGAGATATTTTCTTTTTTTTAAATAGCTTTTTAAGGACTACAACAAACGGCTGGTAGGGACTACACGACATTCCTCCCGGGTTAGTGACATCACCAACCCTATAATTTACATAAACCCCGCCCCCTGAACACGATTTATAGATTATCATGACAGAATATGCTAATCAATGACTAGAAGATAACTACACATCAGCTGCATAAATTCATCAATTAACCATTCAGAAATGTCCTGTTGCATTCTACATGTTGTCACATCATTGTCCGACACCAGCGGTTTGAACATAAAAGGCTAAACGTTTTTGAAACTTAAAAGGATATAAGCTGTTGTAGCTCCGCCCCCTGTGCTGGGAGCAGCAGCTCATTTGCACTTAAAGGGACAGACACAAAAACGGTGCGTTTTTGCTCACCCTCAAAAAGTGACAATTTTAACATGCTATATAAAAATATCTGTGGGGTATTTTGAGCTAAAACTTCATATACACACTCTGGGGACTTCAAAGACTTATTTTACATCTTCTGAATAGGGCATTATACCACCGCTTTAAACATTTGATCAAACTTTGATAATTGCCTTAATCTTTTAAACAAGAAGTGATCACACTACATTTTATAAAAATCACCTGTTAATTTCCCAAATCAGAGTCAGTTATGTATTATGCACGTTATCGTCTTTGACAGACAGCATGTTAAAGCCGCTCAAGCTGCCATTTTCTTCCTCTTCTCGGAAAGCGATGACGCATTCAAAAGTGTGGGTTTTCCAGGAAAAGCGAGTACTCCCTGGATCTCTGCTTCTTTTAAATACTACCGTATATTGTGCGCGTTATTTTTTGACAGACATCGATGTCGTGATAGTCAAATAATGTGAATTTGAAAACAGATGGATTGTTAGGTAATAACTATTTCTTAGCCTGGAAAGTATTCAGTGAAGTGACAGTGTCAAGTGAGTGTTGATGTTTTTAGTTCTAATATTCCACGACAGCCAGCCTCAGTTTTTGACTGACGTGATAACGTGCGTGAGGGGGGAACTATGTTTGACTTTCAAAATTCGTTTGCGTCGTTCATTATACTTATTGTACGGAATAAGTTTATTTTGATGCTTAAATAAATTACATGTTACCCAGAGACTGACATGTTTGGCTTGTCAAAAAGCTGGCACAAATTCATTGACTTTTGAAAGTCAAGTTAAATTGATTTATTTAACCAGGAAAGGAGTGGTTTTGATGCACTAAATTGTTTTCATTGCCTCTTATAACAAAAATCTTTTATTTAAACCCATGGAAATGCAGATCCTGTGGTAAATAATAGTGAACAATCACGTTGTTCCCTTATTAGCCTACAATTTAACTCACATACATGTTGGTGCATTGCAATTACATTTAATTAACATGTGTAGTTACACTGTTAACTTTTCCCCCAAACGTAACCACAACTCAACCCCCTATAATCATAAGCCTAACCCTAGACTGAAACACAAACATGTCTCAAACTCATTAGCAGTAAATGTGGGAATTTGTGGTTAAATAAATTTGATAAAACGTTTAATTTGTAGTTAAATAACATGTAGTTACACAGTAAATCCATAGTCTTGTAGGCATTGAATGTTAGTACATAGTAGTTAACGCCACCTGTGATGTGTGACTGAAAATAAGTAATTTTTTTTTTTTAGGCCCTATTTTGTACCCCCTCATAAACTGGGATATGAGAAATCATTTTTAAATGACAAAAAATACCCACTTTTCCTTTAAGTTAAGCTGTTTGTCTTGCGATTTCTCAATGCTCTAAGGGCCTCCAGGGATCTCAAGTGTATTACTGTTGTGTGTGTGTGTGTGCAGGTGATTGCAGCTGAGGGTGAGATGAACGCCTCGCGGGCCCTGAAGGAAGCGTCTCTGGTGATGTCTGAGTCTCCATCAGCTCTTCAGCTGCGATACCTCCAGACTCTAAACACAATCGCAGCAGAAAGAAACTCCACCATTATCTTCCCCTTGCCCATTGATATCATTCAGCATTTCATGTCTAAAAAAACTTGATGAATCCAGATTATGTTCTTAGATCATGTGCTCGTGTTCTTAGAAAGTGGTGTAATGTATTATATGGAAATATAACTTCAAAAGCCTTGTAGCTGACTTTCAGCTAATTTAAAAGTAGAAACAGGATGCTTTTACATGATCTTTTAATATTTAAACCCAAAGTGCAATAAAGTGCAACATAATCATCAAAAGAGTTTTTTGAATGCATCGCAACAGTGATTAGCTACACTAACAAGGTCTGAATCAAACAAATGACTGCATATCACAGCGTTAAGACATGCTTTTCCAATAACGTGTTGTAACATAGATCACACAATAAAGCTTATATAAGCTGTACAACACAAATTAGGAGAAGAGAAAAAAAAAAAAAAAAACAAGAGGACATTTCATTAACACAATCATGGTACAATCCTCCCTTAAATATTTAATAACTGACAGTTGTGTTTTTATTCCATTTAAAGGAATAGTTCATCAAAACATAAACGTTTTGTCATTATTTAGTCACCCTTTAGGTCCATTCACAACAAGGACGATAATTATAACGATAAAGATGTAGTTCTTTCTAAATATAAAATAATAAAAGATTCAACACCAAAACTATAACCATTTTTTTCAGCTGATGAACGATAAAAACATCGACAGCCAATCAGAATCCGTCCTGCTTTAAAGAGCTCGAGCATTTAAAGTGACAGACGTCAAAACTGCAGTGCGCACTTAGAATAAACAGAACAATATTGTTTATTGGTGTGGACGCAAATATAGTTATTGTTATAGTTATTGCTCTTGGTGTGAACGGGCCTTTATATTGTATCAAACTCGTAGCTTTCGCCCATACAATGCCAGTTCATAGTATGAATTTAGAAAACTTGGAACGTAGCACACTAGTCATATGTATTACATTTTATGATGTTTATGTTGGTTTTTATGATGAACTATGAAATGTTGTTGTATGGAAAAACGCTACATTCCCTTATGAAAAAGAAGTATACATTAGCATAAAAAGAGCAGGCTACTTATGAAAAAAACATACTTTAAATGGATATACTTAATTTTAATTGCAGTTAATTGCGTGTTATTTGCAATTAAATAAAAATGCATAATAGCTTTTCACTTAAATAGGACTTAAGTACATCTTTATATATCATTTAATAATTCTATTGTCTTTGAAATATGGCTGGATTATGGACAAGCTAAAACTATTTATGATAAACTAAAATGTAAAATAATTGGTAATCCTTGTAATATTTGTAATTACAGTGTCATTGTTACACATGTTACATGTATTTACTGTAGTAATACCTATAAATTATGCATAATTACATACAATTAAACCAAACCTTCATCCTAACCCCTATAGTAAGTACATGTAGTTAATTTTTCTTACTCAGTACTTAAATGTATAATTACACTGTAATACTGACACCTTAAAATAAAGTTTAACTCGATTTTAAATATATTAACTTTAAATGTAGTATTGAATAACACGCTACAGTTCGTTATAATCAAGTATGTGCTTTAATATGTATTTTAAACAATGATTTAAAATGTACTTTAAAGTAAAATGTTTAAAAGTGCACGTAAGTGTGCTTATAAATATAGTAATTGAAAAGCACTCCAAGTACACTTAAGTGGCTTTTTATTTTATTGTTGTTATAATTTCTGCCAGTACCGAATTTTTCAATACAATTAAGTGCACTTCTTTTCCACAAGGGTAAGATTCTTCAAAACTTGTTTTGTGGACAAAAATGACACGAGTTTGAGAGCGAGTTAATGTTCATTTTCGGCTGAACTATTCCTTTAAGAATACAAAGAAACATTCAGAAATTCCATAATCATGTCCATGGGACACACACAAAAAAAAGAAAAGAGAAAAAAAACTCAGTGCATTTCACAACCTGGTTAATTGAAGATTTCCTTTCATTTATATGTCAAAAGCAGAGATGAAGATAATCCAAGCGCACACCCAAGGAACCTTGACAGAGTAGCATTTTCCTCTGCAAACAGGTAGTTGGTTTGAAATTTCAATATTTCATTCAGCGCTTTTGATTTAATTGCTGAGTGAAATACAGTCTGATATTACATTGACACCAACCTTCAAATATATCATTTAGTTTACATTATATACTGTAGATACAGTACATTTAGTTTACATTATTATGTACTGTGAAATGACATTTGTAACGCACCTTCCTAACCTGAGCTAGATCTCTGACTGAGACGGGAGGTAATGATTCTCTGAGAATGAGCAGGAAATAAATTCACCAGTACAATGGTATAACATCAGCCATCATGGTTTGCAATGGCAACAGCCATTTTTGCTCTCTGTTTGCACAAATGTTAAGGCTGAATAACGTAAAATAATGATTTTATGTTCTTATAAAAATCAATCATGGTCATTTGAGCAACTCATAAAAATGTAATCACTAATAGCTGCACTACTAAGTACACTTGGACATAAAATAAAACGTGTATATTTTCCCCTAAAGACATCAAATAATGGAACATTCATGAACAATATGACTTCCTAACTCTTTTCTACTGTTCCCAAAGATTGAATCCAGACTTTTACCTCAACGTCAGCAAGAATGCAAGTGCGTATATACGTTCAAATGATCCACATAATATACAGGGACAGTTGTTATAGGACATTCAGGGAAGATAAACACAGGTGCAGTTTGAATACTTTCAGGTTCTTATTCACGACTAGAGAACTTCCTGTATTGAGACCATGGCTTTGAGACCCTGAATGTATTATAATAAACAAGACATCTCTGTAGAGGCCTGCGTTTTCATTTCAAGAAGTGAGGTACTCATGATAGCGCATTGCTAACGTAAAATGCTAACGTTATGTTCTGTAGTACTTTCGCAAACCTTTCAGTTTAATATTATGCAGCCAAGTCTCTACAAAGTAGGTCAAATGCCCTCAGTAGTGTCCACGTGAATGCAGTTTAAACATGTTATCTGGGTTAGAGCAACCGGAAGACTTATGATACACACTGAGAAAAGAGACACAAACAGCCATGACTGATACCCATGGCGTCAAGTTTACAGGCAGTTCTTACAGTGTAATGCATTCCGGAGATTTCTGTAAACAAGGATAGCTGAGATGAAGGCATGAGGGTTGTTTTCCCTCACAAACATGAGTGAGAAGACGAAGGTAAAGACGGCAGGTTGAAGTTTTGCAAGTCATTTACACTACTGAATTGTCAGTCCATGCTAATATTAGCATCCTTGTATAGTGGTTACAACATGTGGATGAACCACCTTAAAAAGTGTAAGTACTTGTTAAAATCACCTTTGCATCAACATTTAACCCCCTAGACCATATAACTATGACAAAGTATTTACCTCATTTGAATGACATGTCCATCATAAACTTGCCTGTAGAGATGTTTTCCTGTTGAGTGTGTCGAGTACAGTAATGCCTCGGCTTGCGCAGAAGGTTGCTGGTGGGTGGCTTTCCTTTGAAAAAAGGCAGATATTCCAAGTAAAACTGGTATACATGATGTCCTGATCAATCTTTGGAAAAGCTTGAGACCATAGGCAAAGGTTGAAGACTTTTCACCTCAGCGCAAGCCCAAGAGCCAAATCCATCAGAGTAGAAGGTACAAAAAGGTACATTTCAAAATGGCCTGTGAAACATCATAATGCACAACATTGTGATGGACACAATAAAGTATTAAAGTAAAGAAAGGAGAATAATGTTCCTTTTTCTGTTCTCTCTAATGTAGGATCATGTTTGTCAAACCGGTCCTACTCAAACTATTCAAACCTGCGTCTCCAGCATGGGATGCGGGCACACTTACAAGGATGCTAAAGACCGCAGTCTCCAGTGTGCCTCTTGAGGCCAGGGGAGTGAGGTTTACGGCCTCTGTTAATCAACTTCCTAAACCTCACTCACATCCGGGTCACGGCACCAATATAACTGGTCCTACTCAACCCGCTCCGAGCGGGATTCGAACCTGCGTCTCCGGCATGGGAGGCCTCTTGCGGCCAGGGGAGTGAGGTTTACTTGCACAGCTCTAACTAGCTTGCCTCCGTTACATTTGTTCAAGGAACAACTTTAACAAATGCGTATGACAATCTTTTTTGTGGAACACAAAAACTTTTTGAAAAGTAGAAATTCTAATGAATGTGCTGTTCGCTCTTTTCCATGCAATTACAACGAATGGGGACCGATGCTTTCAAGCTTCAAAAATCACACAAGACACCATAAAAGTGTATTAAAAGTGATCTATACAACTTGTGCACTACATTCCAAGTCTACTAAAGTCACATGACTGTAAGAACCGACCAAAATCTTATATTGGTCGTAATTCACTGAAAATCTTGACATCTTCCCTTTGTGAGGAAAAATAGCAATGTCCAATTGGTCAATGAACCGTTCCTTTGAGTATGAATGAATTGGTTTTTAATTAATTGGGTGATCCAGTTTCTAATAAGTTTGGTGTGCTTTTCCTGTACAACAACATAAGTCGCTGCGCAACTACCATAGTATTATGCATCTTTGGAGAAACCAAAGCGTAGTAACTTTTTGTTTCCCCAAACCGTAGTAACTTTGTCTCAAACCTGTTGTTCAAACCACATTGGTTCAACAATAAGCAGTTGTTTATGATGTCCCTCAGGTTGTGGAGTAATAACTTCTGGAATATGTATGGAATAAAAGGTATAGAATGTACTGCACGTTGCTTGCTTATTGTGCTCAAGAGCATAATCAATTTAAGTCCACGTGTCATATTAAAGGAGAACTCCGGTCAATTTTAACATTGAGCTCATTTTTTTGTACATTTGGAGTGCTGTCAGTACAGAGAACAACGACAAAAATCGGTGTTGCCTACAACGTGTTATCCTCGTTTTAAAATTTGCACCCTGTTGACTTCAATGGGGCAAGTTTTAAACCTGCTTTTAGCCTCTTAACATCCTTGATGTGTCATTACAAGTGCACAGGTCATGTGAGTGATTCTTTCGGAGTGAACGCGGGTGAATCTGACTGCAGTAGATGTGAAAGAAATATATAAAAAATTATGTTTATTCAGCCAGCGCACATACCTGTATTTACATCCTGTTTTCGGTCGAAGTCCACAGTAGTCGATTGTCGCGTTCACGCGCATAGGTTTAGTACCTATGATCACGCGCGTGAACTCGACAATCGACTACTGTGGACTTCGACCGAAAACAGGATGTAAATACAGGTATGTGCGCTGGCTGAATAAACATCATTTTTATTCATATCTTTCACATCTACTGCAGTCAGATTCACCCGCGTTCACTCCGAAGGAATCACTCACATGACCTGTGCACTTGTAATGACACATCAAGGATGTTAAGAGGCTAAAAGCAGTTTTAAAACTTGCCCCATTGAAGTCAACAGGGTGCCAATTTTAAAACGAGGATAACACGTTGTAGGCAACACCGATTTTTGTCGTTGTTCTCTGTACTGACAGCACTCCAAATGTACAAAAAAATGAGCTCAATGTTAAAATTGACCGGAGTTCTCCTTTAACAAGAAACTGCTGCTAACCACAGGTTGAGAGATGTCGTGCCAACCACACAATTTTGCGATGCTGTTTTCAAATGTTCGTTGGGACTATGGTTTCGGGAAACAGAAACATTGAACTATGTTGGTAACAACAGAACTTGAGACCATAATTGGCTAGCAATGCTTTTGGGAAAAGTACCACTGATTGATTCTTTCATGAATAGGACTGATTTTGTTCAACTCACTGAAAGTTACAAATTATCAGTGAACTTAAATTTCCCCATTAATTGTACTGTCATTGCATGAAAAAGAGCAACAATGACAATTTTATGTTCCACATTGAAGTCAGTCATACAGGTTTGGAATAAATAAATAATGACAAAATAATGGGTGAGCTATCCCTTCACTAATACTTGGCTTCATCTATTTTGTTCAGTAATGCTCAAACTCAAACCTTGATCACTGTATTAAAGCCTATCAATGTTCAGTAAGAGCAACTTACAACGAATACAGTAACGAGTTAGTTGAGACGTGATGAAACAGAAAACGCACTGAGTAAGAGGTGTGGAAGCATCCTCTGTTCCATCCAATCAGAAACCACATGATGAGAAATATAAGTTAAAGATACAAAAAAGGAACAAAACAGAGTGTCAAAGATAGTGGCGGAGAATTGGACACTCATCTAGGGAAGGGCTGTTGTCGGGAGGGTGAAGAAGGACCAGAGACTGGTCGATGAAGAGGCGACTGGGTGGGAGACATTCGAGGGCTCAGCTCGCCCGTTTGAAGACGCCACATAAGCTCTTCGTTGGTGCGACTCAGTCGCTTCTTCTCGTTGCTCTCTTTCTCAACGTACACCTGCAGGTTGGCGTTTTCCTCTGACAGTTGCCTGGTAGAATAGAGGAAACAACTAATGAGAATTCTTCTGTAGCTTTAGGCCACGTACACACTGTAAAGTTTCAGGAGTGACAACCGCATTTAAATACAGGAGTGTATCCCCTTATTATCGCTCAACTCAAAAACTCGACTCAAAATTGTGATGATTGACAGCATGGTAATCATTGCGACATTCTGGCATCTTGTGTGTTTGGTATCCGTTATGTAATATTACAGCAATCAAAGATTCGTTATGTTCTGCAATTTTAACTAAACCACCGTCAACAGAGGCGTTATGTTTTCTTTATGCTTGTAAGGCTCCTACGCAGAGCTTGATCTTGAAGTTTTGCCATGTCCACTTATTATAAGCGTTTTTGGGGTTTGTTGTCTGTTTATAAAGAGATCACGTTTATGGAGTTATTAAAAGTTGGGAAGGTGCGGGTCGGGAAGGAAATCACAATTTCATTGCTCTTTTGAAAGCTCTTGTGTTTGGCATGGTAATGTGACAATGTTGATATGTTTGGTCTTGGCGGAGTAGATCTGCTACAGTGCTAATGTTGCTGTTGCAGAGCAAGTACAGGACTTGCTAGTGCCAATACACACACAACACGCTGCTGTGGGCAAGACATGATGCTGCTGTACAATATAGCGTACAAGAATTACCCATAGCTGATCTATACAGGTGGAGCTGGGGAAGGTGGAGGGTTTGAAGGTTGAGCAGCGAGATCATTCGCTACTGATATAGCAGAAACCAACCAGCTGTGCCTTATACTGTAGAGAGTGATGTGATGAATTGCAAGCAGATTGAGTTAAGGACCTATTAGCATGCGCAGTCTGGAATTTTATGACAGAATTTTGTATTTGATTTACTTCCTACTCAGTACCTTTAATGGTATAAACTAGAAATGTTTTATAAAGACCTGGACGTTGCGACGTTGCGGTCAATCCTGTCTTTTAGGTCTTCATTTTGCTGCTGCAACACCTGAATGCGCTCCTCCAACAGAACGTTCTTTTGGGCCTGTGCAAAAAATATGACAAACACACTAAATCACTGAAAAACTGTGACATTTCTTCTTTCAAAGGAGAACTTTTGTTTTAAATTTTTTTTCCCTTTTTACGTAAATTCAAATGAGAAGTGAACACTTGAAATAGAAGGGGGGGGGGGGGGGGGGGGGGGGGGCATATAGAAGAGGTGCACTGGGTCCAAAATCGAAAACTTCCCTACAATATAGTATGTAAAAAACAGTACACCAAAAGAGTAGTATGTCCAACTACATAGTATGCGAAAATCCCTAGATGACCTACTACTTCCACTGAGATTCTGAAGTGTGCATTCGATGAACACTTCACTATCCTGTGAGGCCACAGGAGAGGATTTATGAATGGCAGTGAACCTGACGCTGTAGGTTATGTGACATTATACAACGGATAGTTCCGGTCCTTGATTTTGATTGGTTGAGCCGCGTTACTCAACAAACATAAATTACTCAAACATACACCCTGTGACCGCATTACATTAGTATTTCTTTGTTGCTGGATGTGTTGTTTGGCAACCTCTTTGGAACTACATTGCTTCGCGGAGGAATACATGTGTTATAACGTTTAACACGTATTTTTTGTTGCTAATAAAATAAATATTAAAATGAATATTTTTATGGAGTAACCGTTTATAAAAGCAATACCCTTGAAGCCGTGTTTTACAGTAAATTTAGAACACATAAGGGGCGTTGTTAGGCACGACGCGGAGCGGCTTCAAAGGGCTTATTGCTTCAGTAAAACACATGGTGGATGTAGTATGTCCAAATTTTGCAATGTAAATTCAAATGTAGGACCTAATCGGACAATACGCAATTTCAGACACAGTGGTGGTCTTTTTTTTTATTACTTTAGTTACGCCACAAACTATGATTGGCTACTTTCTGATTGGCAGGGGGAGGGACATTCTCATTTTATAGAGCATTTGATTGGACAGAAATCTGTGTAGTGCAACATGAGTCATCAATATTTTTGGCCTATTTTCCTATAAAAACGACTGTCAATTTTACACATATCTGCTAAAACTAAACTTTTGATAATAAGTACAGGGAATAAAAGTCACGAAACATCTAATTTCATGGATATTTTAATAATTAAAGCCATCTCTTTCTCTATTGTAATTCACCATTTTTTCCAGCTCTGAAATTTTGAGCTCCTGTTGATGAATCTGCTGGTTCTTCATCTCCAGAACCTCTTTAAGACTCTTCAGGTCCTCCTCAATATGCTGATATGGAGCAAGAGCATCCTGTACACACACACACACACACACACACACACACAAATTCAAATTACTTCAAATCTGAATCACATAGCTAATCACATCTAATCATATAATAACCAGAATTTGATTATAATTATATGATAAAATATAAATTAACTACAATTTATTAACTATAAAGTATAAAGTATGCCTATGTACAGTATACGCTTCTTACAACCATTTTAATTAAGTAACACAAAAAATAATTTAATGAATCAATTAATTTTTCTTTGAATGTATGAGCTAAACCAGATACACTCTTAAAAATAAAGGTTCTTAATTGGCATCTATGGTTCCATGAAGAACTTTTAACATCCATGGGTCCTTTACATTCCACAAAAGACTCTTTAGAGTGCAGAATAGTTCTTTAGATTATTAAAATATTCTTCACACTAAGGAAAAAACTTTCTTTTAAGAACTTAGTGAAAGGTTCTTTGGGGAACCAAAAATGGCTCTTCTATAGGGGCTTTTGCACTGGGTAGTTATAGGAACTCAGTTAGAGGAAATAGCCACCAGGACGGTCCCCCGAGGACTATATTTTCCCCTAGTGCCATTTTCCTGGTTGCATCTACACCGCTAGTAGGAACTCTGAAGTGACATAAATTAACACACAGCATTCAACAGCTGGAGGATGGAGGACGGCGTGATCGGAGCTGTGCTTTTGTTGTGTATTGGGTTTCGTGATAACGGAGATGGAATGTAGACATATCAATTATGTGATTAAAAGAGCAAAAAGGATGGCTAAGAGACTAAATATCCTACGACAACTTGCAGTGCTATTGGATATTTCCTACTTCCCACTTCAGAAGTCGTGATTGGAAGCTCGTAGCATTCAAGTGCTTTGTTGTCGGAAAGAACAGGAATCATGGCGGACACCAGGTTTATTCTTGCCTATTTATTGGGGAAATCTTCTTGAAGCCAAAAAGATATTTAGCAACCCATTCATTGTCAACGCTATCTATAGTCAGCTTGCTGAAGATTCCAGAATTGCGTTCAAATACAGGCTATTTTAGCTGTGTATAAAACATACAATATGCTTCAAATGATTTTTTATACGTATGTAAATATGCACTACTTTAACGACAAGACGGCGTTGCTGTTGTGGAAAAAAACTAATAAAGAATTGCAGTCACAGCAGCAATCGTTCTCCTCTCTTTTTTTAGTTTATGTTTTAAGTTTATGGCACGGCCAACTCAGGAACTTGGGTATCAAAATTATCCCCAAGCTTCCCAGTGGTACATACGACTTGAGAGGGCGTTCATATCCAATTTTTAACTAGACAACTTGTGTTTACGATTAGTGTGTTTACATGGCCTTTAGGGTTGTAGTGTTTCGTATGGCATGCGTTCGGCCAATTAAAGTACACTTACATCACTGGTACTTCCTGGGTTAGACCCTACTCTGAAGTAAGAGCTAATTTAGTTCCTATAACTGAAGTCATTCCCAGTTCCTGCGGTGCGAACACGCCAAAAAAGTAGGTTCTTCCACCAATAGTTATAGGAACTATGAAAACGTCCCTCCAGTGCAAAAGCCCCTTATGGCATCGTTTTAAAAAAAAAAAAAAACGTTTGAAACCTTTATTTTTAAGAGTATAGAGAAAGAAAGAAAGTTAACAAGTGTCCAGTATGCAAACTCCTTCAACACTGTTTAAAACGCATATCCATTTAACCTGGATGTCGAGTGAGCCGAGGTGTAATCTAGATAAGGACGGTGACTAAAAAATTAACATTCTGCAATCATTCACCCTCGTTCCAAATCTTTCTTTTGAAGAACACAGATGACACATTTTTTGGGGGAAAAATGTGGCACTTTATTTTACAGTCCTGTTCACATGTATACACTATATACTTATTGTAGTTATTACAATAAGTGGGTAATAACTATGTACTAGTCCTGAACCTACCCCTAAACCTAACCTTAACCCATGTAGTTACCTTATATTACTCATTGAGGTACACATTGAAAGTGCACATACTGTAAAATAGAGTGGAAAAAAATGAAGCACTTCCTGGGGATTAACTTTTCTCTAAATACCACTGGCCACACACAAATCAGAAGAGAACATCAAGGACAGTACCACTATCTGCTCATCCGTGCTTCTGCGCAGTGCTTCTTCAAAACGCTTGGCTCGGTCTCGCAGAGTGCGGTTCTGAAATGTCAACGTGTCCACCTGATCCTAAACACAGCACAGAAACACACACCTTTACACGTGCCCTCATAAATACAACACATGTTGGCATTCAGAGTGAGGACATGCAGTACCTGCAGTGAGAGTCTGAGTTTCTCAAATTCCTCTTCCATTGACCTCTTTTGCTGCTCATGTGCCATCTTCAGGTCTAAAAAGAAACAACCAGTTCATGTTAGTAAGAACACACTGATGAAGAGGAATTAACACACAGTTTGGATTCAACAGTCAATAGTGATGTTGTTAAGCAGAAGTTACCAGAGATCTCTAAGTGGGCCAAACCTATATGCTACTTTAGACCTTCTAGCTCAAATAACGCTGTCTAAGTAGGCAGCTCGCTAGGTTTTTAGACAGTCGCTTTGATTTCTGGGAGTGTGGTGGATGTGTCTGTCAGCAGGACTCACTCTTGATGGTTCTGGTGTGTTCTTCCTGTAAAGTGGCCAGTGTGGCACCATGAGTCGCTTCCATCTCCACCATGGCCGTCTCATGGTTTTCACTCATCTCCTCGATCTAACAACAAAAACGGTTGTTTTTCAGCGTTTAAAAGGTGCTCTGGAATATTCGATTATTTTTGCTCAAATGCAGCAATTTCTGTATAACGTATATTCGACCGTCCATAGAAAATTCACATCAGCCGCGTTTCCACCGAAATTCCACCGACAAATTGTCCCAGGACATTTTTCCTCCCTAGACCTGTTGCTGTCTGCGTTTCCATCGCTGTCTAAAGTACCGTGAAGATTAGGCTAATTAATCCGGTGACGTCGGACTGCGCGCTACTTTACAGTTTCCGCTGGATTTCATCCTCTGAATTTAAGCTTATTAAAGCCTGAACCTCGTCATCGGTCCATCGGCCCATCGATCGTATTTTTTAAACTACATTGTTGATTCGGATAGCAAACAACTCTTACTGCACACATCGCAACAGACTTTTAAAAATGGTGGTTGAAATAAAATGTCAACCAATCAAAATGCTGCGTGAACTCAACCAATCAGCATGTTCGGCGCCCAAGTCCCACCCCTGCACTTTGAAAAAGTACTACCTCGCCAGCAGGGACTTTCTGAGGGGGGGATATTTACCTGGAACTTCATTAAGACCCTGGTTCCTGCGGTCGAAACACACCGAGTACCACCCCAAAGTCCCTACCTAGTTCTTGGGGAAAGTTCCTGCGGTGGAAACGCAGCTATATATCAATTTGTGTGTCAAGTTCACCAAACTTGAATGCAACGCAGAATTCACAGAGGGATATATCTTTGCCAACAGAACTAGTTTAAACTAGTTCACGTCAAAATTGAAGTATACTTTGGGTTACTTTTCAGACTACATAAACATGCAAACACCTTCCAGGCTTTCTTAATCCTCTCTGAGCCTTCACACCATGCAGTCCTTTGTGTATAATGCTAAAATAAGATCCTCTTCAAGGTGTGTCAATGATAATCTCAGGCTGAATCCGAAATCGCCCCCTATACCCTTAAATAGGGCGCTATTTGAGGGGACAGCCATTTGTAGTGGTGTCCGAAACCATAGTGGACGTTATCGAGTGCACTCATTCAATCCCACAATGCACCGCAATAATGAGTGTACAACCAATGTACGTTCAACGGCTGTCCGAATTCACTCACTCATTTTTAGCCACTCCTTCAAGTGAACAGTTTTAGTGGACTAACGTAGGGAATATTTAGGGGCACGATTTCGGATTCAGCCCCAGTCTTTACACCCTGTTACTTCCTCGTCTCACCTGGTCCTGGTGCTGGGAGCGTAGCTGCACCAGGTGGCTGTTCTGTTGTTGCCGGAGTCGCTGAATTTCAGAGTTGTGCTCCTCTACCAGTCTCTCCTGTAGAGCCTTGAGCTCCTGCTGTTGCTCCTCTTGGAGTGCTTTCAGCTCCCGCTCAAAACTCTGCTCCAGCTGAGCCTTCTCACCCTGCAGACGCTCCCATCGCTGAACACTGACCACTGGAGAGACCGACAATTGTTTGTTACGGGCAGTGAAAAGGACATACTTAACCTTGAGAAAATGTTGATCATTAGTAGCTACAAACCAACATTTGATGTTAAAACTGAAGATTGAGTGATATATTTATATGCAAAATTTTCAGCCATGTTACTTTCAACTTTTGTTTTCCTATTCTAGTGAAGAAATTAAATAATATATGAGCTGTTTTATTTTCTATTAATTAAATTTGAGATTTACCAAAATAAAAATATTTTTAATCCTAACATATAAAACCCCCTGATTTGTGTGCTCTTGCAATTTTATAGCAATCAATATTAAATAATCAACATTTATTAAAAAATAATAATAATAATTTACCAGAATAGGAACCAAGGTTCAAAGAAACAGGTTCACACATTGAGCATAAATAAAGCTGTCACTCAGGCTGGCAATTTTGACACCAAATGTTAGTTTGTAGCAGTTATTTTAGTATTATTGAGATGCTATTTGTTTATTGAGATGCTAATATGTTTATATTTTCTGTTTCATTTTAGTTTCAGTTAAAATCTTTGTAATTTTGCTGTATTTTTTTGTAATTTTCAGAAGTTTTATTTAATTATTTTTTTAAATATCTATATAGTTTTTTTAAATACATTTTTATTTGTTCAGTTTTAGTTTTTTTTTTAGTTCATTAAGATAAACTAAATAAAAATGGGAAATGTTGCCTTGGCAATTAGCTGTAATAACATAAGTTTATGTTTTTGTATATATTTTTTTTATTTCAGTTCAAATGAATTTAATAATGTTTTTTTTTTTTGTTTTTTTTAGTTATAATAATAAACCTGGTTTGTAGCTATTGATAAACTTAAATTTCCCATAAATTAAAGAAAAACATTTGTTTGAATAACTAGGGTTGAAGCTTGAGCTTGACAAATGCAGTCAACACATCATCTTTTGTAAAAACTGATCAAATGGAAAGTCATGTTTCTTGGGTGTGACAATTTTAAGGAATAGCATATTTTTCATAATAAGGGGAAATCATACTGTAACAGAGTTGTATGCAAAATAACACAGATGAATATAGAGTATTTGGTGTTTAAAAATGAAACTAAATATCAATCAAAATTATGACACTGTATGGTTTTATACAAGATATTTGATGCATTTAAAACTAGCTGATTTTCATCCTAGCTTAATTGTATATTACAAAATAGTTTACCTACCAAATTTAAAACTTTATAAACAAAATAAAATGGAATTGTGCCACTAAAGCTTCCAAAAAAAAAAAAAGGGGAGGACACACCAAAGTGTGCCATATTTGTGGAATATGACACTCAACTATGAGGGGGATGGAAAGAGAAAAATGCCATTTACAGGTCAGTTTGTTTTTTATTTCTTGAGTGGTTGACCTCATTCTAACATTTGTGAGTATGGAGCAGCACAAGTGGGCGACATGAGATCACTGTTGTGTGTGTGTGATGTCCAGAGAAGACTTACCCACTTCATCCCTGATCCTGGCTAACTGCAGGGATAACTCCCTCTCCTTCACGACAGCGCTCTCGCTCTGGAAAACACACACGGAGGGATACACAAATGTGTTATGAATTGCTCCACACAGAATCTGCAAACTCACATGAGTAGGGGACAATTAGGCAGTGGAACTGATGTAAAATGTGTTCAACAGTGCTTACCACAGTAAATGTGTTATCAAACGTTTCAAAATTTTGTTATGAATAAACATGAGGGATGAATCTGCAAAATTGCGAATAACTCTATGATGCTCACTTTTAACTAAACATACCAGCCAAAATACCACTTTAAAAAGGACCTATTTATGCTTTTTTAAATTTTCAACTTCCTTTAGTGTGTAATGTTGCTGTTTGAGCATGAAACAGGTCTGCAAAGTTACAAAGCACAAAGCCACTCCAAAGGCAGTTGTTCTCTATATATGAGTAAACACTGTTTCTGAACTCCCTGAAACGCCTTCATTGTAGTATTAAGTTTTGAGTATTCCTCATTTAAATAATTAATGCTCAAGGAACACGCAAAATAAATGGACGAGGCCTGGTTGAGTTTGTTAGTAGTGTGTTGAAACTTAAGGTTATAGTAAGGCGCGTGACATTTGCCAACACACTTGAAGCAGTTGGCCAATCACCAAACACACTGGCTCGGCCGACCAATCAGAGCACATTGCACTTTTCAGAAGGAGGAGCTTCATAGAAACAGGAATTAAACAGGGGTGCATTGGGGGCTAAAAACACAATCGAGCTTTCCCAAAAGTATAGTTAGACAACTATTCCATCATTACCAATATAGTTAAACAATTTTGCAATTAACATTCGCAAACTTGTTGTGAATTCGCAAACGGAGCTACAGCTCTCGACATGTTTTGTGTTTCAAATGACATGTGGACTTAAATAGATTTGCTCTTGCAAGTTAGCATGCAAACTGTGATTCAGTACATTCTATCTTTCATCCCTACATATACAATTTGATGATCTATATATTTTAGCATGTCAACAATCAGCGCCTTTTTGAAGAGTGCATATAAGACATACGCGGGAATCCGCGATAAATCAATTATCAAATAAAGCAAAAGGACAGGGAGCAAAAACAGTGAAGTCGTCCACAGTTCGTTATGGATGCTGCAATTAATGTGAAATATGTGAAATTTTTTTTTTGAACTTTCAAGCATAAAAATCTATTCTAGTAGACCCCAAAAACAAAATCAAGACTTTGAAAAATGGCATAGTAGGTCCCCTTTAAACAAGATATCTCTGTATACC
Organism: Rutilus rutilus; assembly: GCF_951802725.1. Classification (NCBI taxonomy): domain Eukaryota; kingdom Metazoa; phylum Chordata; class Actinopteri; order Cypriniformes; family Leuciscidae; genus Rutilus; species Rutilus rutilus. Next base: position 32,448,943 of record NC_140223.1, read on the forward strand.
AGCAGCACACATAATTAAATATAAAACAATGTTCCTCAACCCTTAAATGAACCCAGCAAGCTCCAGATAAACATGTCACAGACCTCTATCTAACTAGTAGTTCCTCTATCTGTTAATAGCACATTTACTCCAAAGTGACATAAATAACAGGAATGTTTGATGATGCCACAACATAATGAGATGTTTATGATCCATACTTGTTAATAAGAATCAGCAAATGATACGTCATGAGTCAGCATTTTAACACAGCAGTCATGAATCCTACACTCATTCAGCTCCAAACGCCATCTGCTGTTAAAAAAACACCTGACCCTCTCACACTGCAAACAAACAGCAGGGTCAAGACCCCATGACCCCACAAATGCCCTGACCTGTTATCATTGTGTCACATCTACAGCTCTCACCCAGTCAGATCTTCCTCCAGCACACAACATAACACGCAGATCCCTGGACAGAGTCTTTCCATGAATACTAATCCAACTGGCTCAGCGTAGGTTACCTTTCATTTCCTGCTGCGAAAGGAGTATAATAGTGAGAGCAAGGCAGTCTCAAGGACTCAGTCGCCACCTATAAAACAAAAGATAAATCTGTAGGGTGTAACACTGTTACAACCCAACACACCTACAGCTTAAACATGCTTTAAAAACACATATCATACATGGACTTTCGTATTAGTGATATCTGCTGAGCATCACTGTTACTACTGCTCATCTCAGGGGTTAGGACTTTAAATAAACCCATAACCCTAAACGTTTTGGTTCTGGAACTTGTCCGGAATCATATTTCTTGTTAGCCCAACGTCTCTGTGATATTCTGTACCAATATGTTTACACTAAATAAACTAAAGTAACCACATGCATAGGAACATGCCAGATACCATTGAGAACTCATTAGCACTCAAAACACCCTAGTGACCATATAGCAACATGTTAAAAAACACTCAACACAACCACATAGCAGTCGCCTAGCGGCAACACTCACAACACCTTAGCAACGTCCTTGCAAAGCTCTAGCAACCAAATAGAACACTCTAGCAATGCACAAACAAGCACTCACAACACCTTAGCAACCACATGGAAATATCCTGGCAACCACCCAGAACACCCTAGCAATCACATGTAAATACAACACCTTCAAAAGCAACACTGTGGCAACTAACCAGAAGACCCTAGTGACCACATAGCAATAGACAAACAAACACTCAGAATACCTTATAGCAACCACCCAGAAAACCATAGAATCCACATAGAAACTGCTCAGCATCACGCAACCACCCATATAAACTTAGCGACCACATGGTTATCTGCAAACAGCCACCTTAGCAACCACATCAAACCACATAGCAACACCTTAGCAACCACATAGCAACGCCCTAGCAATTGGCCAGAACACCACATTAACCACATGACAACACATAAATAACCACACAACACCTAAGAAACCACAATGCAACACCCTAGCAACCCCCCAGAAAACTTTAGTGACCATAAAGAATCCAGCAAACAACCATTCACAACACCTTAGCAACCACGTAGCAACACCTCAGAAACCACCCAGAACACTGCATAGCAGCACATAAAGAACCACTCACAACACCTTAGAAACAACATAGCAATGAACAATCAACCACCCACAACACTACAACAAGTGTATAGCAACACATAAAGAATCACAACAAGTTAGCATTCACATAGTAATGACCTATCAAACACCCAGAACACTACAGCAAGTGCATAGCAACACAAAGACCCCCTCACAACACCTTAGCAACCACATAGTGACGGCTTAGCAACCACCCAGAGCACTACAGCAATTGCAAAGCAACACATAAAGAACCACTTACAACACCTTAGCAACCACACAGCAACACCCAAGCCACTCACACAAGAACCATTCACAACACCTTAGCAACCACATAACGACCACCCAGAACACAACAGCAAGTGCATAGCAACACATCAAGAACCACTTACAACACCTTAGAAACCACAAAGCAACATCCTAGCAACCACCCTGACCACATAGTAACCTGCAAACAACCACTCACAAAACATTGGGAACCACATAGCAATGCCCTGGCAACCATTCAAAAACATCCAACCGCTCCAACATTGTGGCGACAAGTTTTGCAAGGGCAACACTGACAATTTCTTCAGAAAATGTTCAAATCTAGTTAGTGGTTTCATTTCAAATGCATTTATATAAAAAGGTCAATAAAGACCAAAAGCTTTAAAACAATAGAAGCTTTAAAGCTTTAAAACAATAGAATTATGATATCAAACCATCTGCATCAAGTGTCAGACTCAGCATTCAGGGTGGGGCTTCCCTCTCCGTAAGAGCACATGTTTGTCTTCACTGACAGCACACACACACACACACATGCATACACTACCATCATCACAAAGTATATAAAAGATGAATGTAGAATGAATATGAAATAAACCAGGTCTTATACAAAAAGCATCACTGGTTATACTTTAGCAAACAAGTCACAGAGCAAGAAAGCAGCATCACACACACTCTTCCTGGCATTGTTTCTGTAGTATCCGAACAGCATGTAGGATGGAGACACAGAGAGAGACATTGGCTCATGCTAGGACAAAATGTAGCTTTATAAAAACCTGTCAGGGGAATACCATACGCACACCGATTGAGAGAGAGAGAGAGAGGGAGTGGAGGACAGACAGACAGGAGGAGTTAGGGAGAATGTGGTAGAAAAAGGCTAAAATCACCCAACAAACGACCTTACCTCATCCTGTTTTTAGCGTCATAGGCTGACTATTTCAACAACGAGTCGTGTGAGTCTGCGATTCTACACATGTTCTTCAGACAACCCCCAAGCCTCTCGCCCTCTCTCTCTCTCACACACACACACACACTCGGAGATGTTGGGAGGAGGAGGGGTGAATGATGGAGAGATAGAAGAACAGGAGGATGAGATCAATAAAGAAGAAAATAACACGTGTGCATTGTCTGATACCACTGGGTCCACGAACACACATTTTCACATACAAGCATTCAATCAGACGAGGGAAAGCATTCCAGATGAAATATGATAAACAACATGTCCTATAGTACAGTGCCAACACTTAAACTATGGTAATCATGACATTTGTGGTTGTGTGCAATAAATCCCAAACAATCCCATTTGGCTTGTTTACTACATAACAACACCCTAGCAACCATCCAGAATACCCTAGAGACGGCACATAAACACACCAACATCCACCCACAACCCTTTAGCAACCACAAAGTAACAACGCCCTAGCAACCATCCAGAACACCCTAGAAACTGCATTGAAACACACCAACATCCACCAACAACCCTTTAGCAACCACAAAGTAGCAACGCCCTAGCAACCACCCACAACACCTTAGCAATGCCAGAAAAACCAGCCAAGACACCCTAGTGAACGCATAGCAACATGCTAACAGCCACTCAGAACGCTTTAACAACCATATGGCAACACCATGGAAACCATCCTGAACTCCCTAGCAACTGCATAGAAACATGCAAATACTCACAACACCTTAGCAATGACATACAAAATGTCCATGCAGAACACCCTAGTGACCAAGTAGCATAAATCACTCAGAACACTTTAGCAATCAAAAAAGTAGTAACACCCTAACAACCCCCCACAACACCATAGCAACTGCACACATCCATTGACAACACTACTAATACTAATTTTTAAAAACACACAATATGGCTTGAAGGGTTAAAGCCGAATGGGTTAAAGAGTAGGGCTGTCAAATTAAAATTGTAATTTCGAATATTTGTCAAATTTAAAATAAAAATCCACATTCGAATGCAAAAATGGCGCTTTCAAATTTTTGGTGTGCGTCAGGCAGCCTTATAGTGGCGCACGAGATGTGATGATGTAAAAGTCGTTGTTGCGTTTTAATGTTTTTGTTAGCCTATCCAGTAAAACCCACCAGATGCGGCGCTGCTGCGCTGTTTATTCAAAACATTTCAGAAATAGAGAAGCTTAATACGGAGAAGATCTTGGTTACGTCAAAGCAGTAGCCAAGCTGTTCACACAGAACGCATTTCTACACTGCTTTTCCATTGTTTTCTATGTAAACGTGCGCTAGACGGACATCTTTGACCATTACACTTGAGTCTCGCAACAGAGAGCCGCATGTTTAGAAAGCCATGTAAAGTAAAAAGAAGTTTGACTTTAAAGGGGTTATTATGCCCTTTTATGAAGTCTTGATTTTGTTTTTGGGGTCTACTAGAATATGTTTTCATGCTTGATTGTTCAAAAAACACATTATTTTTCACATTTTACATTATTACAGCACCTCTCTCCCCAGTCTGGATGAATGCGTTGTTTTCGATAAAGCCCCTCCTTTTGAAATGTGCTGTGATTGGTTAGCTGGCCCAGTGTGTTGTGATTGGCAGTGCTTAGAGTGTGTTCGGGAAATGTCCCGCCCCTCCATAACCGCAAGCTCTACTCAGATGTAAATATTAAGGATGGCGTCAATTTCAAACCAATTCAAGCCTGATTCAGACTTAAGAATGTTAACGAACAAGAGGATCGTGCAGGACGGATTTCACAGGACGTTTCGGAGTTGTTGTTTTTTTTTTTTTTTTTATACATTTTAGATACGATGTTATACACCATTTAATCAAGATTTTCTTTCCGGAAAACTATGGTAATACAAACAGTAATCGACCCCAAAAGTAAAACCATGGTTAATTTCCCTAAGGGGCGGTAAACAGTCTTACAAAAGCGAGAGCTTACAAAAGCAACAGTAAACACTACATCAATACTGTAATGTTAGCTAGCAGGCTAGCGGAGGCAAAGCTTTGCCCTTTCTTTACATCGCAGCAACAACATAAAACATATAATTGTAATTACTAGAAAATGCAAAGACATACGAACAAGATGAGATCCCTAAACAACAGATTGTCCCGACAAAGTGGGAACTGCTCCATTTCAGGAGAAGCTTTTGTGCGTAGCCTGCAGCTGTTCTCCATAAAATGTGCAGCACACAGATACACGTTGGGATTATAATGTTCAGGAACAGTGTTAAAAATAATTTCTAAGTTCGTCAGCCTTAGGAAGGTCAAACAAATGAGTTTTGGAAATGGGTGGAAAAATGGGTGTCTCTTCAACATAACGACTGTCATTGTCTTCTCTAGCACAGCTCAATCAGGCCTCGTCCCCTTCTTTGCGTATTCCGTGGGCGGAGATTATTTAAATGAGTAGCATTTTGACTTCATAAGATCTGGGAAAATCACGTTGAAGTCCAAACGAGCCGTTCGTTGTAGTTCTTGAAAAGGGGATTCTGTTAAATAAAAACTCCCTTTGGAGTAAACTTTGAGCTTTGTAACCTTGCAGATCTTTTTTATGCTCAAACGGCAACATTACACACTAACTAAAGTTGTAAAAACGTGGAAAAACACGTCTCAAGACTTCGTTGGGCTTTTTCCATTCCACAGCTACTCGTGTTTTTAGACTCAAAAAGTACTCCGTGTGATCACCGCTTCGGCTCTTCGTAATAAACTAGGCATAAATGCATGATGCTGTTTTGTTCATAATTGTTTACGTGATTTATGAAATTATATTTGATTTATAAACATTAGTATAAACCTTATGCACTTATTTTCAGACACTCATGTAATGTGTATTGCTTTGAATAAACAATTAAATGTGGTGCGTTAATATTTTGCTCACCGCGCCCTCTTGTGGCCTCAGGTGACAAGCCTAACTGAAACTATGCCTTTTAATTTGAATATTAGTAATATTTTAGTATAAAATTCCAATTTAGTTTTTCAGTCATTTTGACAGCCCCATCAAGGCGTTTCCCTTTGACCCCCTGGGCTCTTGAACACAACACTTGATCACTTTGACTGCCTCGTTTCCACAAATTGATTCTTTCAAACTATTTTTCAGCAGTTCATTTACATCATCATGAATTCTGGGTAATCCCTATTTGGGATTGAACCTGCAACCCCTTGTGGTACCATCACGGGTCTTAACTATTAAGTTAGTCACAGTGGTGTCATGTGAAGACTCTGAGAGCGTCACCTTCTGGCAGAAGTGTTGTGTGCTGATGGTGAACACATCCAGGCATCGTGAAGACTTCCTGAGCTCCTCCCGCAGGATGATCAGCTGCCGGGCCTGATCTTCACATCTCTCTTTCAGTCTCTGCATTATCAACTTCTCCCGCTCGGCATCCACACCGTCTGAACGCCCGCCCAGACGAGCCACACATGACTTCTGACGCACTGGGAGATTTGAAGAAAAAAAACTGCTTAAAGATATGACGTGTTAGTACGAGAATGAGATTTGTTATGCTATTTTAAAGGTTCCTAATTTTGTTTTGGAGGTCTCCTACAATAGGTTTACATGCATCCAATACCAAAAGGGAAAACCAAACCTTTAAAGGGATAGTTCACCCTATGAAAATTCTGCCATCATTTACTCACCCTCAGGTTGTTCCAAAGTTGTATGACTTTATTTACATGTTAGCATACAGTCAAACCAAAGATTATTCAGACACCAGATATTATTTTTTATATATTTTTTTTACTAGTGGGTGCAGGACTTTATGGTTCATTTATGTAAGTGAGGATAGCAAAATAAAGTAAACTGTGACATATTATACCCAAAAATTCTTCATACAGTGGACTACCAGTAACATTTATAAAAATTTGGGACCAAAAATTATTCAGACACTTTGACCTGACCATGTTTTGCTTAAGTATTTTTTCTTTAATTGCTAATGCGACCTTTTTACACCACAGACTGAACAAAATTAAGGATTGCTTGGTAATTGGTTTACCTAAATTGGTATTATCTAATTATGCACTTAAATTTAACAGATGACAGCTATTCAACCTAATTCATTTGTGAGACAGAAGGATGGACAAAACCAGTGGAATATCAACTGATTTGATAACTGAGTTCTTGTCGTATTTTATCACCATTTTCTAAACTATAGCGAATAAACTGATAATGTGAGAAATGTTGAAGGTGTCTGAATAAATTTTGGTTTGACTGTATATTTAAACAAAAATTAAATTGTAATTATATTCCACACTATTACTATTTTCACTGTATCGATTGGTCAAATAAATGCAGTGAGCATAAAGGACCTCTTTCAAAACAACAATCTTACCAGTCCCAAACAACTGTTAACATGGATCATCCAAACTGACATTATGTATTGGTATGTTCCATTAATTGTGAATTTCAACAGAATTATTAAGAATACAGAAATAAAAAACCGAGCAAAATGTAAAATGATCTTATTTTAAGACTCCATTAGTCTGGAAGCATTAGTCGCCGGTTTCCTAATGGAAGTCTTTAGTCTTCACAGTGTTGCTATGACAACCACTAGTAGCTGGTTAATGAGGGATGTGAAATGACAGTGGGAGGGGCGAGCGGAAGAAAAAGACCTCACACGGTCACGGGACACTCACCGGGGGACTGAGGCTTGGGACAGACCACTGCAAACCTCTTCGGGGACGAAACAATGGGACGGCTGATTTCTCCATCCCTTTGAAACTCCTTTCTAGAGGCTGTAGAGAAACAAAGAGCGCATTTATTATATTGTACAGTAGCTTTACATAAAGATTAAGTAAGTGCTGAAAGTGTCCACTAGCTGGAGCCCTCGGCCCACTAATGTTTCTCTCATACTGTGACTGCAGTGATCAGCTGTGGTGCAATGCATACTTCAGCCACTAAAGGGCTCTTCAAGAATATTTATATATATAAATATACACATAAAAAAATCTAAATCAACTCTGAATTCTGGACAATGTTACATGTTATATTATATATATTTGTAATATATTTTCCAGCAAGAACACTGCTGAATTGATCAGAAGTGACAGTAAAAACATTAGTAATGTTGCAAAAGATTTATTTTAATGCTGTTATTTTGAACTTATATATTTGAACTTCATCAAAAAATCCTGAAAAAAAGTGAGAAAATAAACAGCACAACTGTTTCGATATTGATAATAATAAATGTTTCTTGAGCATCAAATCATCATATTAGAATTATTTCATTCTGGAGTAATGATGCTGAAAATTCAGCTTTGATCACAGGAATAAATTACATTTTAAAATATATTCACATAGAATATTAGTAAATAGTAATAATATCTCACAATATTACTGGTCTTACTGTATTTATGGTCAAATATATTCTTTATATACTATATATATATTTTTTATATATAACTACTTTTTATTAGTTATTTTTATAGAACTACTTTTTTATTGTAAATTATTATAACAATAATTTACAATAAAAAAGTAGTTTACATTGATAGGAGCTTATATACACATTTGATGAACTTTATCATTCAGCTTAACCCTCTAATAATATTTTACATCTTTTAAACAGTCATAACTTAATATTTTTCAGCTAAAACCATTTTGTATCTGATCAATAACTTCTCATTAATAAATAAATGTAAACATTTGTAAAGTTTTGAATGTTACTGTGTTTTTACCATGCTATTGCTTCATTTACCCCCTTTTTATTAATAAAAAAAACAAAACAATTGAAAATGTTACTAGAGCGGTCAAAAACCAGTGTGATGCAAGAAAACATGTATTTTATATCAATATTTCTGATACATTTTATTTGTATATATCATTAGATGGATTGAACATTTATGAGAATTAAAACAAAGAAATCAGCATAATTTCATGTGTAAATGGTTATTATATCTCGTACAGTTTTTATTTAAAAGATCTGAAAAAAAAAAATGCTGTGTATTTTGACAGTCTTAACATGTATCCAAAGTTTTATTTTCGTAATAAAAACTATGGATTTAAAAAAAAAAAAAACATATATATCTTATATACCTCTTCTGGGAGGGTTTATTGGTGTATTTTTAAATAAAGCTCATTGCTATTATTGCTTCGTAAGATTTGTTCTCCATCAGAGCGAACGAATCTCCCTCTTTATAAGCCATGAATTGATTTTGTCCATAATTACTTGGTTTGCTCAATTCTCTGTAAGAGTGAGAATATTATTCTGTTATTATTATTCTAATGATGTCTTCAGCTGTCGACAGGCTTCTACTTCAGTGACTCTTTAACACATAGTGCTTGTGACACACCTCTGTCTTCACACAGGGTCATGTGACATATTACTACGCTCAGGAGCTGGCGGTGGCGCGACTTACCCACGGGTGATGCGCGAGGGGGCGTGTGCAGAGAGCGGCGGCTGGGGGGCGGGGGGTTATGAGTCCTGCTTTCATCACTGTGTGGACCTGTGGAGAACCAAAGAAGAAGCTTTGAAGAAAATATCCTTTCCCTGTTGTTCTGCACTTACACTTCAACTGAACATGTCTATGGTACACTCTTAAAAAGGTTATTTATTGGCATTGATGGTTTCATGGAGAACCTTTAAAGGCATATTTCACCCAAAAATGACATTCCTGTCATTTATTATTTACCATCATGTCATTGCAAACCCGTGAGACATTCGTTCATCTTCGGAACACAAACGAAGATATTTTTGATGAAATCCGAGTGGTTTCTGACCCTATGCAGCAACGTCATTGCAACTTTGAAGGCCCAGAAAGGTAGTAAAGACATCGTTAAAATAGTCCATGTGACTCCAGTGGCTCAACTTTAATGTTTAGAAGCGATGTAAAAACCTCAAATAACGACTTTATTCAACAGTCTCTTTCTCTTCCACATCATTCTCCTACGCTGTTGACGTAGTGTAAACATCGCAGCGCTTCCTGGATATACGTCAGAATGCCGGCTCATTATTGGCCGATGCTGGTCATGTGAGCACCACGAGCAGGAGCAGCCAATGGTGAGCCGGCGTTCTGACGTATATCCAGGAAGTGCTGCGACGTTTACACTACGTCAACAGTGGAGGAGAATGATGTGGAAGAGATTATTAAATAAAGTTGTTATTTTTTTGCACAAAAAGTATTCTCGTCACTTCATAACATTAAGGTTGAACCACTGGAGTCACATGGACTGTTTTAATGATGTCTTTACCACCTTTCTGGGCCCTGCTGTCTATGGCTGGTTCAGAAACCTCTCGGATTTCATCAAAAATATATTAATTTGTTTTCTGAAGATGAACGGGTTTGGGGTGAGTAATTAATGAGAGATATGTCAGTTTTGGGTGAACTAACCATTTAACACCCAAGGAACCTTTGCATTATAGGTTTCTTCATAAAAGGTTCTTCAGATTATTAAAATCCTCTTCACATTAGGGAAAAAATGGTTCTTTTGAGAAGATTCTTTGGGGAACCAAAAATGGCATCGCTGTGAAAACTCCCTTTTGGACCTTTTATTTTTAAGAGTGTAGCGCTACTTGTATTGTTTTCCCTCTTTGATTAATCGCTTATACTCGTATTATTCTTATTTGAAATTGACTTTAGATAAAACTGCCTATTAAATGAATAAATGTAATGTAGACTTTGGAAAAAGAAGCGCAAAATATCAGGTAAAAATTGATGTTGGAGCCATGGCCTAGTAGTTGGAGTTGTGTTGTGGTGCTCATGTTTGAATCCAACCTGCGTTACTTTAATCATTTCCTGTCCTCTACTGTCTCTATCGATTATAAAGGCCCAATATATATATATAAAAAAAAGGAAACATCAAAAGTTTGGGATTGGAAAAATGTATGTCTCTGATGCTCATCAAGGCTGCATAACTCGATCAAAAAAATACAGTAATATTATGAAAATAACAGATACCATAACTGTACCACAGTACCGCCACAAAACGTTTTTAGCCAGCAGTCTCTTAACAGCAACCATAATTCATCCAAGAATAAAGACTGCTATCTTTTCTTCACCCTCATATCTTTACTAACCAGAAAGTTCACGCTTTTCTTTCCCACCTAATGAAGTCATATGAGTTCAGGAGAACATGAAGTTGAGTAAAATATAACAGATTTAAAACATTTTGGGTGAACTATCTCTTTAAACATTTTCCTAGGGCCCTGAGTTGCAAACTCATGCCGGTGTCCAGAGTTATGTGGCGTGTTCTGCTGACACCGCAGACGTGTTGTCTTCACCTTCCTCCTCTCAGATTTATAATGGATTTTTAGCCAGGTCTCAAAAACGCTGACACATCCTCCTTCACACTCACACGCGCTACAACCTGAAAAAGTCACCGCAAAGAGGCTGCAAGGATTAATGATTAATGCGACACTGTTCGAGATCAATAAAGTCAAGTGTTAAGTTTTCAAGGAAGGGTTTAACTATTCATAATACAGTGTTGTTGTCGTTTATGCATGGTCTAATCGTAATATTACTACCTCAAAAATGCAGCATTCATGGTGTATGCGATTCAACAGCCAAATATGTCCTTCTGACACGTGCAAAACCTTGAGATCCTGTATTACAATTAACACATGAGCAACCCAGCTAACAGAACGTTTTGCTAACATTCTTATTACGCTATGAAAACGCTATTTCTGAAGGTTCTCTGAATGTTCAAAGCGTCCATTTTTTTATGTTTTAAAAATATTTGTTTCTTATTCAAAAGGGATAGAATTATGGGAATTTTCAGAACGTTTAGAAAACATTCCAGTAACATTTCAAAATTGTTATACAAACCTCAAACTAAACCGTTTCAGAAATAAATGTTGTTTCAGAAATAAATGCACCAATGTGTCGGCCAATAATCGCATCGGCCGATAAAAGCAATTATTTTCACTATTGGCCATTGGTAGACTGCGAATTATATCATGTCAATGAAAAAGGGGGTGGAAAAATGTGCCACACTGCAATTCTAATGTATGACGAAAATGTTGTGTTGAATGTAGAGAAAGTTAACGTGACAATAACGCATTTAACAGTTAAAAATATAGTGACGTTAAAGGGATAGTTCACCCAAAAATGAAAATTCTGTCATCATTTACTCACCCTCAAGTTCTTCCAAACCTGTATGAGTTTCTTTCTGTTGAACACAAAAGAAGATATTTTGAAGAATGGTAATTAGACAGTTGACACTTCCATAATATGCCGTCAACTGTTTGATTACCACCATTCTTCAAAATATATTCTTTTGTGTTTCGCAGAAGAAAGAAACTCATACAGGTTTGGAAGAACTTGAGGGTGAGTAAATGATGGCAGAATTTTTAATTTTGTCTGAACTATCCCTTTAAAGCAAGCTCTATTTGACCCTATGCATCACCCGTAGTTCAAGCCAAGGTTGCAAGGTTTTTCCCTACACCAAACATTATTTAGCGCGTCTGTGTTGTTTTGTTACTTCTGATAAGAAAGTCTCAGTTTTCAAATTCTGTCCATTTCATCATGAAATTCAAACAATAAATGGCAATTTGAAGCTCTTAAATGTGACTTGACAGCGCAAGTCTTTTCTTTCAATTTAATACAAGATACAGCACGAAAAAATATGCATGAATATCAGAAGGTATGTTGAAAGATAAAGTACAAATAACCAAAATGTAACATAATTGCTCTATCTGTGTTTCAACCGCGGAAAGACGTCAATAAAAAAGCTTGTGAACAATTTCACTTAAAGGGCACCTATTATGCCCCTTTTCACAAGATGTAAAATAAGTCTCTGATGTCCCCAGAGTGTGTATGTTAAGTTTTAGCTCAAAATACCCAACAGATCATTTTTTACAGCATGTTTCAATTGTCATTTTTTGGGGCTCAGAAAAACGCACCGTTTTAGTGTGTATCCCTTTAAATGCAAATTAACTGCTGCTGCTGGCCCAGGGGGCGGAGCCTCACGAGCTCCCGCTAAGAGTAAGGACAATCTCATCTGATAATATCAAAACAGAAACTCTCAGTAGTGGTGTTCATTTCGACTCGGAGTCGGACAATAATGCCCACAGAGCCAGAGAATATATGCTGTATGGAGATAGAACAGGTATAGTTTAGTTTAATTACGGTTATTTGTCATCTGCTTTTATCCACTATTAATACAAGCCTGCTGTAGCAGACCCCGTCCGAATGATGACCAAAATATACTGATGAGTTCAATTAAGTTTATTGTACCTCACACAAAAGATGAAGCCTTAGTTTTACTCCAGAAAATCACTGTAAGAGCCGAATAAACACAGTATATAAGTGCGCATTAAAGTCTTATCCATAAACTCATCTCTCTCTCCCTTTCATTATCATTGAACATACACAGCGAAATACACTAAACACTCGTTAGAACAAACAGTAAACAAATACTGTATATACACACCTTTTCAGTGGGTGCTTAATCAACTGGTAAACTGTCTATCCACGACTGGATGAGCTGTCATAAAGTGCGCGCTCTCACTTTCATTTTTGCCGTGATCAGTAACGTTAGGCCTGTCGCTCCTGAGAGTGTAAGCTGGATCACGAACAGTACAGATCCATCCTTGAGTAACAACCAGAGTAAATGAAGACTGCTATGTTCATTCTTACATCCAACAACAAAACACCTCAATCGCTTAGGAGACATTCTTGTCTACAGCTGCTCCAGCGTGGAAACAATGGCGGACTGTGTCCAGCTCACTCAGGGCGGGTCTATCCTCAAACTGCAGTGTCAATCAACAGTCGTGGGAGGGGCCTGTGCAAAGTGACGTCACATTGCCCCGAATCTGAGAACAGCTCGTTCTGAGACAGTGCTTATGATTTATGGGGATTTAAAAAAAAGCACTTGGTGGATTTTTATCATTATAGGGTGGTTGTGTACACACACTGCCAACACACATTTATGTTCAAACACCATGTAAAAGTGAATTTTGCATAATAAGTTATCCTATGTTCAATTCAATGTAAGTGTGTTACTTATACAGCTATAAAAACACTTTCTTTGGAAAGAAGCTTGTTTATTGTTAATGATAGACGTATTTTTGAATAAATCTGTCATGAAGCCAGTGTTTATGAAAACTTTCTTATGTGCAACTGAGTTGTATGCAACCATTTCAGTTGAATGTAATTATTATATCTCAAAATAAATAGCAGTTGAATATAGTTTGGGTTCTGTTGTTAATTTTAACCTTTAATATTATAGTAATGTACCAAGTGAGAGGGTTCCCTGTGTAGTTTGCAGCATTATATGGAAGATATATTTTTTTCTCTTAACATCAAATTATGTGTATAGGCAGATATTCTTAATAATCATGATCGTCTGAGAAATTTAGCATCGGTGCATTCGTTTTTGTGCTAATATTTTGAGAACATTATTATAGACCAGACAACGTCGATCAAACATTTAATGAATGTTCCTGGAAGAACGTTTGTTCATAACTTTGAGGAAATCTTGCCAGAAGTTCTGGGAATACAATCTGAGTTCCAAGGATAAAAGCGAGAGAGAAAGTGTGTATAAAAAACACATGATGCTGATGCAAAAATGCTAAAGATATGCTGTCACAAGAATGATTGAGTCCACATCAGCAGGAGATGGAAGACGTCGGCTGGCAAACGGCATGAGGTGTAGTCAGAGAACACACGACAGCAGGACGTGTGCATTATTTATGATGAAGCATTACAGGTTTCACTGTCTGGCGCCTTACAAGAACATGTACAGTATATTTGATGCACATTCATTTATGTGACTTGAGACTGTCTTATAGAAGTTCTTCTAGATTAATCGTGGTGAATTCATTTAACAAGAAAAAAAACAACAAGAAGCTTTGCATTAATTATAGCAATGCTGAAAATATCTTATGGGTGGGGGGGGCGCGAATATTGTTTTGGACAAAAGGGGGAATTCACCGCTGTCAAGATGGGCTATTTCATAAACACGCAAAACAAACTTAAATCGGTGCTAAACAGAGAAAAATGGCTGTGGTGCCAAAAATTAAACACCCATAATGCAGTTTTGATTTTGCCTACACCCCTCTGGCAATCCGGATGTCTGTGGGCAGGAATACAAAAGTGCAGAAGTTCGATCTTACACACACAATTGGAGTACTTATTTGGAATAAGTTTAGATTACTTTTGACCTAACTCGTTTATCACATTGATTTGAATAGGATAATATTGTACCATATTGATTTTTTTTTTAATAATAATAATAAATAATATACATATATATATACATATATACACACATATATATATATGTGAATGAACTACAGAGGGTTGTGAGTTTAATGTATATATATAATGTTTAATGATTATAAATATATATACAGTATATATATATATATACACACACACACACACACACACACACACACACACACACACACACATATGTGAAGGAACTGCAGAGGGTTGTGAGTTTAATGAAAAGCTACTAATTAAATAAATCATATACAATTTTTAATAAAAATAAAAATGTGTTTGAAAGACAAAAGCATAACAATACATGGTTAAATGACTTACTGAATGATAATTCAAATAATAATTAAGGTGTTCGTCAGGAGTTGATTCGATATGCAATGTTGCAATGCAGAGAAACACTTTTTAAAAATGAAATGATTTCTGTAAATCAGTGATCCAAAGCTGTGTGTCTCAGATTTCAGTGATAGTCACATGACTAGTGGCCGGTCTGTGTCAGCGATTACACAAAACTAGAGGACTTTCTGAATGTATACGTGATATTTGTACAAAGGGAAATTTAAAAGAGTAAAAAGAAGTAATAGGGAGAATCAGTTGATTTACTGCCAGTGTGAAAATAACATGTAATCATGTTATCAATAAAAAAGTAACTGAAGTCTGATTACGAGTATTTTAAAATGTAATATAATCTAAATACAAGTGCATTTTTGGAATCTGATTACATAATCCAGATTACATGTAATCGGTTACTTCCCAACACTGTTTATTTGTCAGCAAAAGTTCACCGGATGATACAAAATGCGTAGTTTTTTTTGGTAATTTGCATTGTTAAATTACACTGTAACAATAAAAAGCTGGGTGAAAACATGTGAACGTATCCTTGAACTACAAATCTAACTGATGTTAGAAAAAATGTCCACACCTAGAAAAATTATGGAAATTAAAACTTAAAAATTTCTATAGTGAGTTTTCAGTAAAATATGGCATGAAACGGCCTTAATTAAAGTTAGATATTTTAACAACAACATTAATAATAATCAAGAATTTTAAATAATAATTAAAATATTAATAAATCATTTATTCCCCCCAATCAGGCAAATGGGCTCTTATGAATAATGTACGGTATGTGACATGAATAAATCACAAACAACACTTACATGGGTGCAGGTCTTGCTTTTCAGTGTCTCTTTTTAAAACAAAAGTAAAAAGGGGTACAAAATACCCCAGTAACGAAAACATTTTGTGCGGCAAATTCGTCCGTCAGTAGAGGAAACGCATCCAAGATCCAGACTTGAGATGGCAGAGAACATCATCCGCTTTCATAAAGTTAATCTGAATTTAAAACTCCACTGAGTCGCAAAAAAAAAAAAACCCTCAGACTTACAGCGAATCCTGAAGATTACGAATTATGCTGCATTATGAAGACTTAACGGGAGGACTTAAAACCCTAAAAGTCATAGCAGCCCGACTCCTTTCTAACGCACTTTCCCAGAGAGCAAACAAGAGTGAAAGTGGGGACACAGGCCTAGATGTGGACACTCGGGAGGAGGCGACAGCTGGCCATTATATTTTATATCCCGAGCACGGCATCGAACAAAAATGCCGCATGCACATACAAGTGTCCGGATTTAAATAACAAGCAGACGAGTCTTTGGGTTTTTAAGGGGAGACATAAAATTGGGAAGGGAAGGCGCCACTGTTGTTGACCCCTCAGCTGTCCGAGCCGAGAGACAAATGTGTCCCCACTATAGCATCAGACATGTCAGGACGTGTGCTGATGCCATGACGGGATGCTAAACAAGGGTGTGGTTTCAAAACACACTGTACTTACAGTACAACTCTAAACCCCAGAGAGAGAGAGAGAGAGACTCTGTATTGTAAGAACACATACATGACTCAGCAGTTTAGAAACACTGTTTGCTGGACTCAGCATTTATCTGCAGTCTTCAGGGAATGACTGCAGTGAATATAGGCTATAAATGAATAAGAGGACACTCAAGCCTTTCAGTCGCCATGAAATCAAAATTGATAATGTTTTTTTATGGAGTTATTTATCCGTGCACATGTCTTTTTTTTTTTTCATCCTCTTGCAGCTCTTCTCTTCTCTTCTCTTCTCTTCTCTTCTCTTCTCTTCTCTTCTCTTCTCTTCTCTTCTCTTCTCTTCTCTTCTCTGATGATGTGTTTACTGGCGGGGCGGGGCCACCTGTCACTCACATGAGATCCACCAATAGCAAATCCCAACCACCACAATCAATTCCCCATGGACAATATCAAGTCCCGCCCTACATTTGTTCTTGTTCCAGAAGCTGTTTCACTCGAATATTCGTCAAAATAGGAAAGAAAAGACTATCACAACTTCTGTTTCATGCCGACTTTAAAGACAAGCCCTTTAATATGTCCTGCCTTGACTTCCTGTTTGGAAAGGAAATACCAACGAGGACTATAATACCTTGACAAAACCTACTGCCCTGTAAAAATGATATGATCAATAAGTTATGACAACATATGTTTTTACATCACTTTAACTCATCAAAATAAGTTATCCAAGATTCAACTCGTTTTTTTTTTTTTTTTAGGTCAGTTTAATGTAACTTAAAGGGATACTCCACTTTTTTTGGAAATAGGCTCATTTTACAACTCCCCCAGAGTTGAGTTTTACTGTTTTCGAATCCATTCAGCCGATCTCCGAGTCTGGCGCGGTACCACTTTTAGCATAGCTTAGCATAGATCATTGAATCGGACAAGACCATTAGCATCTCTCTCAAAAAAATGACCAAAGAGTTTCGATAATTTTCCTATTTAAAACTTGACTCTTCTGTAGTTACATCGTGTACTAAAACCGACGGAAAATGAAAAGTTGCGATTTTCAAGGCTGATATGGCTAGGAACTATACTCTCATTCCTGCGTAATAATCAAGAAACTTTGCTGCCGTACCATGAGTCCAGCAGGCTTAATGATATGACACAGCGCCTGAAAATAGGTCTAATAGGTTCGACAAACTTAGTCCCGGTCACGTTGGAAGTTACTGAGCTGGGGACTATTTTCAGGCGCTGCGTCATATCATTACGCCTGCTGCACTCATGGTACGGCAGCAAAGTTTCTTGATTATTACGCAGGAATGAGAGTATAGTTCCTAGCGATATCAGCCTAGAAAATCGCAACTTTACATTTTCCGTCAGTCTTAGTACACGATGTAACTACAGAAGAGTCAAGTTTTAAATAGGAAAAATATCGAAACTCTTTGGTCATTTTTTGGAGAGAGATGCTAATGGTCTTGTCCGATTCAATGATCTATGCTAAGCTATGCTAAAAGTGGTACCGCCAGACCCGGAGTTCGGCTGAATGGATTCGAAAACGGTAAAACTCAACTGTTTAACTCTGGGGGAGTTGTAAAATGAGCCTATTTCCAAAAAAAGTGGAGTATCCCTTTAAGTTGAAATGACTTAGACATCCAAGTTGATTGTACTTAAAAATTTAAGGCAGCAACTTTTTTTATACACAGTGTGTATACAGTACATTAGCATTTGCTCAGCTGGTGCAGGAGTCAGTCAAGTCACATGCCTTTTTTTCTGTCAGATGCTAAGAATTAGAACTAGCGATGTCCGATTCATAAAAGTAGCTGTCCGAGTCAGATTTTGAATTGTCTTTAGCCTCACTCTTTATGCGACACGCAACAATAGCGTCAAAACCGGTGACGGATGTTTTCATACAAACGGCATGTCCAAAGATTTTGCCCGTTAGGAACATCACAATACCAGTCTCCTCCGTCGCGGAGTTCTGCACCGCGACTCGACATGCCGCTTATTTGGAGCATGAGATGATGCATCTCCATTTTTCCAGCATCCGTTTTGAAAGCCTCATCGCATACTTGGGTACACCTATGTCATTAAGCAACCCATGCAGATAGGTTGGTTATGTCTGGATACACAAATCTTCTTTGATCACTTGCACTTAACAGTGTGGACAGTCTGCCTGAACATAACCATAGAAACAAACAAAACAAAGCCACGTATCCACACAAAACATGAGCCAAAGAGAGCTCTCACACAAAACAAGACAACACGAAAGCAGGCGGCCGGTGGAAAAGATGAGCCGCTTGCCACACAGAACAAGACATGAAAGCAGTGGAAGACGATAAGACACAAACCGCGAGCTACATAAAACTCAAGAACGCCTGGCCAATAAACACATTGACCAGGCACTCTAAAAAACACACAAGACAAGAGCGCATGGCAAGTGAATGAACACTCAACCTGTGCGCTCACAACCAGAGACAAATCATGGAGCATGAATGTCCAAACCCTGAAACCAAACTAGACATAAGTGCGGGGATCCAAACATCATGCTCCGAACATACAACGAATGATGCGGAGGAAGGAGCGTATCGCCCGAGACAGAAGGAGTGTCAGGGCTTTGTCACCAGACAGAACCCTAACAAATATGACAGGATCAAGTATTACAGACAGATAACCTAATGGGATAATCTATGTAAACATTTTTCAAGAAAAAAGACAATTGGTGAAAATTCTTCATCTTAGGGCCTTTAAATAGAATTTTATAATAAACAACATTTTTTTAAATCAACTATCCTGATGTAGTTACTAGTCAAAACCTTGCTTGTGAAAAAAAAAAAAAAAAGACATTATATAAAAAATGTATATTATAATTGAATGCACAAGTTATGATTTGAAGTCTGGTAGTTTCCTGAAAAATGTGGAGAAAATGACTGAAATGGCGGCTTGTGTGACAATTAAGGATGCGGCACATGATGCTTTGAAGTTTGCAAGCTTATGCTCAAGGCATGAAACAACCTTCATCCACTATTTTTATATTAATGCAGATTTACCAAGAAGGAATCAGTTACTTGAGAAGAAGGAAGTAGACTTAGATATTTCATTCTTCATGATATATCTGAGTCACATTGTTCTGAAAGATAGACTGACAACATTAAAACATATTGACTCATCATATAATGGTCAAATGTGTCATTTCTTTTTTTTTAGATTTGAGAGGTCATGCGTGGATAAACAATTGTATTTCTATGTCTGTTTCTCTAGAATTCTTTTTGTCAACTGACACGTCTCTTTTGACCACTAGAACGTTTTTTTGTCCGACCCACGACTCTCATCTCACTCTCTCGCTCCTCATGCAATCCTCCTGTAAGAGCTCTTCTCATTTCTGTCACATAACACCCGAGAACATCGCTCTGGCACACTGTATGAATAAACAAAACCATTCAAATCTCACCTAAATTACTCGAGAATGGGGATGTTTGTTTACATGTGTAGTGAATCTGATCTAAATACATGATTGCAGTGCCGGTTCCAGGGGGTTTAAACCTATAAAACAAATTCATTTATATTAAGAATATTGCAGTTGCCATTATCTTAACTAATAACTGCCAAAAGATGAAATATAAAATACATTTTATTTTAAGGTGTCATAGTTACATACTACAGTAATAACAGTAAATGATGCATAATAACAAGTAACTGACCCTAAACCAAATCCAAACCATAACCTTATAGTAAGTACATGTAGTTAATTAATATTACGCAGTGCTTATTTGTGTAATTGCACAGTACCAACATCACCCTTAAATGAAGTGTAAGCAAAATAACTAATGATAGCATTTCTACGAGGAGCCGAGTTTGTGCAAAGACGTCAGACAGAGGCAGATTTCTGCAGCGGTGCTCTGTCTCACTTCTCTTCCTCACAACAATAAAACACTGATTATATTCCCTTCACATTCCTCAGCCCACCACAGCACACAAAACAATATCAAAGGTAAACTCAATTATAAAACAACACGCACTGTTCTCTATATTTCTCCAATGCACTGAAAATGCGCTGAGCACTCCAGAACAACCTTTATCACATTTTCACATTCACTCTTATGTCTTATGGTGGTCTTCTTAACAATAAAATGACAATAATGTATGGTAAAATTACATTTGAGGGTCTTCAATCATAGATCATATTTCAGAATGACTAGACTTCCATGCTAAGTAAATTCCAGTTTAAACTGCCCTTATTATGCTACTTTAAAGGCTCCTCATTTTGTTTTGGAGTCTCCTATAATAGATTTACATGCATCCAAGGTCAAAAACACTCATTTTCTCATCACCTCTTTTCTCACAGTGTCTGAAACTGTTCAATAAAGATTCAGTCTCTCTAAACTACTCTGTTCCGAGAGCCTACCCAGTCTGTTGTGATTGGTCTACTCTTCTCTGATTTGTCAGATGACCCAGTCTGTTGTGATTGGTCCACTCTGCTGTGATTGGTCAGATGATCTAGTCTTTTGTGATTGGTCCACTCTGCTGTGATTGGTCGGATGGCCCAGTCTGTCGTGATTGGTCTACTCTGCTCTGATTGGTCAGATGACCC
The DNA here is from genome assembly GCF_951802725.1 of Rutilus rutilus. Taxonomy (NCBI): domain Eukaryota; kingdom Metazoa; phylum Chordata; class Actinopteri; order Cypriniformes; family Leuciscidae; genus Rutilus; species Rutilus rutilus. Next base: position 32,470,296 of record NC_140223.1, read on the forward strand.
AGTCTGTTCTGATTGGTCTACTCTGCTCTAAATGGTCAGATGACTCAGTCTGTTGTGATTGGTCTACTCTGCTCTGATTGGTGAGATGACCCAGTCTGTTCTGATTGGTCTACTCTGCTCTAAATGGTCAGATGACTCAGTCTGTTGTGATTGGTCTACTCTGCTCTGATTGGTCAGATGACCCAGTCTGTTCTGATTGGTCTACTCTGCTCTAAATGGTCAGATGACCCAGTCTGTTGTGATTGGTCTACTCTGCTCTGATTGGTCAGATGACTCAGTCTGTTGTGATTGGTCTCTCTGCTCTGATTGGTCAGATGGCCCAGTCTGTCGTGATTGGTCGACCGCTTACATTGTGTCAGAAACCAAACTGCCCTTTATCATATCTGAATCTCAGCTACAGATCTTCCTCAGCACTTGTACACACAGTGATTGAACAGTAACGATGATGTTGGTTTAACCATAATCAATTAGAACCCGAGTCCTCATCCTTTTGATGTGCTGAAAAGTGGATTTGCTTTCGCAGCGCAGAAAACAGTGCCTTCTCGACGTGTCTACAACACAAACCAAACTCTTCCAGGCCTCAGCTACAACTAGTGTTTGAGGGTCAAAGTAGACATTCTTCACGGGCAGCCAATCAAGATCATAGGCTGGCATTATGCAAATTTGTTACAAACCTAGGTAGGTTTGAGCAGTAATTAAGACTGGAATTACTGACAACTCACTTCAGGTTTAAAATGGGTTCTTTCTTTTGAGAGACAATAACTCCATTTGTTGAGCACTTTCATCTTTGAAACTTTGCAGACCATTTGCATTCACAAACAGATTTATTACACACTACATGAAAGGTATTATATGAAAGAGGATAGGGGCACTTTAAAAGACTGGGAAACACTGCTCTATACATTAAGCTCTGAGATGCATCATCTTGCATACAGTGCAACAAGCAGGGTGTTGAAGCCATCGATTGTACTTTGTATCTGCGAGTAAGAAGGCTTATGACAGGAAGAGTTGGATAATCCACAAGGCCTATACTAATCCTAACACAATACCAGTACTAGAGCATGTGGTCTAAGAATGGGCTGCTGTAGCATTTCCTTACACTTGAGAATTTAGACTGACACTCTTAACAATCACCACTGCAAGACACCATTAACAAGAGCTTGAAGGTATACCTCTACCTCTACATAAACAAACACAACTAGCAACAGCTAAGAAACTGTTAAAACCAGAACAGTCAGACATATGCATACTCCAGAATGGGAAGTGTGTAAACAGCAGGTTTATGACAAGAAGAGATGTAAAACTCACGGCTGGATCGGCAGGGGTCGCTGTGTGTGCTGTCATTTGATTGGTTGCTGGACACAGAAGACACGCTAGCACTGCGGACGAAGCCAAAGGCGGCCAGTCGAGCAGGAGGAAGATGGGAGAAGCCGGGAGGACGCAGACCAGATTGACCCGGTTTGGGGAGCATAAATTTGGGGGCCACACCCAACGCTAGTCTTTTCTGATCCACTGTAAAGCAGTTGACAAACATTAGTTCCTTTAGATTTGTTCCTTCAAACAAATATCACTAGGTCATTAATATTTAACTTGGCTCGGTATCCCCGTCTACAATCTATAATAGTAAAAATGAAAACAATCTTGACCTAATTTGTTTAAATCATGATTTCAATGCGATGAAATAAATACCAGTGAAGGAGGAAACTAAGATTGTATACAAATGTCACTAGTCCTCACAATTTCTTACACAAAAGACTTGGAATATACTTTTTTTTATATACATTTTTGGACTTTCTGGCACTTGACAGTGTGAATCTTTGCATTAAAATCTTTGAATTAAATACAAGCAAGTAAATGATGGCAGACTTGGTAAAATATATAGGTAAATGCATAAATGTCATTTAGAGAGGTATAGGCTTTCTAATGCTTTAGAAAACACCTCTAAAGATCTCCAAGTTTACTGAGAATTAATAAAAGACCTGTTGTTATGGATTGATGAATGAAGCTTGTATTGGAACAGCTCAAAAATAATATAACCAATAAAAAGTAGTTTTTAAGGGTGACAAAATTTTTATTTGACAAATCCGATGATTTTAGTAATCCTTTTTACTTTCAGAATGACTGATTTATTAATTTCCTTGATTCTCAGGACATTGTTTTATATTCAACTGATTGGCAAAAATCCAGTTCCTTGATTTGCTTTCAGAAGACTAAGTAGAAACTAAATGTAAGATTCTGTTTAAAAGAGCCAACTACTGTATACAAGTGAGATAATTAAATTCCCAAAGTCACAGTTTTCAATCTCCTAAGAGATATTTGAAGATATAACAAAAATAAGTGTATGACAAGGTATCTCAGTAGTCCTTGCTGTCATGAATTTTACATTTCAAAGAGAAATGATAACGCCTATAAGAATCAATGACTGCACTTCACAACCTCAGCTGATGGAATTTCTGTGTGTGGGCATTGTGATAAGAAACAAGTCTGATTCTGTGCACTGGCAGCATAGAACTGTGAAGTTAGTCATTTATATGTCTAGCTTTATGAGCTTTATTTTAAGCAAATGTCTAATACAAAACAATACTGTTTAATTAAACATATCACATTCTGAACAACGTCAACTGACAACTAGGGACAGGACTTTGAGGGTTTTAGTGCCTACTGACCTATGGGTTCTTGGTGACTACTTGAGGCATGAACAGCTGGAGCGGTATAACTGAGGGGTGATGCCGATCTTTGACCTGGTAACACAGTCCTGTTCTTAGTAGCAGGCTGTCTGGTGACGGCTCCAAGACCAAGCTGAGGCCTTAAGGCTCTGGGAAAGCGGAAAACGGAAGCAGCGGCATCATGGGTATTTAGCTGAACCGCTCTACCAACCTGGAATAGTAAGAAGTATATTTTGATGTCTTTGTTATCACAAACTTAATGAAGCAGTTGAGAGTATCAATTTATTATGCTTACTGCTCATGCTTTCACAAGCACAAAGCATTTATCTAGAGTTTAGTAATGTTGTGTTAGCATCTAAAGCCTCGATCAGACTCAGTCCAAACCGATTTTAGTGCATATCCGATTGGAATCCAATAATATTTAGCAAGTGTGAACAGCAAAAAAATGTCGCTGCATAAACAAGGTTGTGTTGTTGTAACACAAGCAGAAAATTACAATATAATGGAGACATGTTGAGATTTGATACTGGCTGAGACGACAGCACGGAATAAAGCCACACATACCAGCCTCCTATGTTTCTGTCTCAGAAGACGTAGTAGTCCAGTGCGGCAGCTACACATTGTCATGTTGTAAATAAGACAACATTTGTATTGCCTACTAACGCAAGCCATTACAATACCAATGTAGATATTCCAGAAAAAACGAGGGAGCAGCACGAGACACACAAATCAGATCCGAACAGTTGCGATACCCAGTGTGGACAGTTAATAATTTAGATCAGATTCCAATCAGATACAGAAATAATCAGATTTGGACTGACAGTGTGAACCATAGACTGAGAAGTCCCACCTCATGCAAGTATTGATCTGGCAGCTCTCCATGGAAACTCTCCGATTTGCCCACCAGTTTATGGGGGACAGTGTGGCTAGGTGGCCTGATCCCAGACGGCATCAGTCCCGGAGGGGAGTAGTACCCTGACCTCTGTACCTCCTGGCGATACTTGTCATAAACGATATTAGAGGAGCTGAGCACTGGCGAACCTCTGAACCCCTCGGATTTGGGCTCTTTTGAGGTTGGTGAGCTACTGTATGGTGTAAGTCTCGGCGGTAGTGTCGATACTTCATAGGGACCTTCAGACATTGGTTTCGCTTGAGGGCTCTTGCGGACATAGGTTATGATTTTTGGCCGAACAATTTTGGGCTTCAGAGGTGGAGAAGACTTATTAGACTCAGACTCCGCTCTAGTGGGTTGTTGAGGAACGACCGGTTTTTGGAGACTGCAACTACTACTGAGAAGGCTTTTACTTGGTTGCCTCAAACCAGTATTTGCCCTCTGTAAGGTTTCACTCCGCTCCTGACTCGCTTCTCTTGTGCTAATATATTTGGCTGGTGACGAAGGTGGCTGTTTCCGAGGTGAAGAGGTGGTTTTAGGGGATGGAGGAGTCTTAGAGTGAGATGGACTGCCCCAAGGTTTTCGCCTTTCCAAACTTGATGAACTAGATCTTCGGGTCTTCTCAAAAGATGGTTGCTTCTTGTACGGTTGGGGTTCAGAACAATCAGAGTGGACGGGTGCACCCTTTGAGGTTAGTTTCGAGGTTTTAAGAGCAATTTCAGGAGATTCCTCATTCTGGGTTTTGAGTTTATTCTTTATATCAGTGGAATCATGGGAGGACCTTCTGTTTTGTGAAGTAGACTGAATATTGTCTGAGACAAGAGGTTGGCAAGATTTCTTCTCAGTCAATACTGTTTTCAAATTTAGAGCCTTTTCGTCTTTTGCATGGTACCCCTTTACATGACCTCCAGATTCTCTGAGATCGTCCTGATTGGCACTTCCTGATTCATTATGGACCTTTGTGATCCTTGCAATGCTACATTCACTCGTGCCATTTGTCAGTTGCCCTGAGCTCACAGATTTTACAAAGTCTGTAGCTAGATGGTTTTCTTGTGCTTCTAAATGAGGTTCTTCAGGCAAGGCGGTAGAGTTAAGATTAAGATTGACACTGCCGATGTGCGTTGTACTTTTTCCTGCTTGATGATGCATGCCCTCAGTATGTAGGGAGCTCCGGGTTTTATCTGAAATTGTCAAACAGTACTGTGAGGCAAGGGAAAGGTCCTCAGAGAGAGTTCGGTATGGCTCTGAGGGAGCATGCCACGAATCAGAGCTGTGGGTTCGACCGGCGTTATCCAGAGCACTAGCAAGACTTCCTCCAAGACTAGACATTGTGGAGAGGCAAGAAACAAAAACATCATTTTCAGAGCTAAAGTCAGCCCTGGCTATGATGGTCACCATTTCTTTGCTAGAGGACTGAGGACAAACAGTAGACTCTTGCTCTTTTAAAGTAAACTGGGAAAACCTTTTGTTATCCTTCAGAGATTTTGCTTCGGTCTTTGTCATCTCGGTGGATAGAACCCCTTTCATGTAACCTTTAGGAACACTGTTCTTTTCCTCATCCTCTATTTCCTGACTTTCCAGCATCTCAAACTCAGCCAGCTCCGGGTCATCACACGGGGAATCTGTGGCCTGAATAGTCATCTTCACCTGTTTCTCAGTGTGAGATACCACAGAGGACAAGGCATCAATTGGCTCCAGAGTTGTTTCTCCATCTCCCTTTTGGATTTCATTAGCATTGGCATCTCCATCCAGCGAATCCTCAGCATCCCTGTTGTTGTTGTTGTTCCTGATTTCCTTACAGCCATCTTCACTGCTGGTCCCGAAGGGTCTGTTGTGTTCGTCATTCGCACTCATGTTTCCTGAAGGCTCATGTGTTCTCAAGCTTTCAAGTAGAGTCTTGTTGATCCTCCCTTGAGGTCTGGAGCTCTCTCCGCTTTCAAACTTAAAGCTAAAGTAAGTATTGGCATCTTTCACACTGTTGTTTGAGATACTAGTTTTGAGTAGATGACATCAGGGCTTGTCTTTAACCTGTCAAGGGGGGTAAATAACAGATTTATAAATGTCTTGACATAAAACTTGCAAAATAACTACAAATAAGAAATAATCAAAACAATTCTGTATGTTGATGTTCAATATCACTTTTTTAACTATTTCCCTGCCAGAGTTTTTTTTTTTTTTTTTTTTGTTGGCAGCCACTGCCACCATTTTTGATTATTTTCACAAAATGTTCATGAAGAAAGAACAGAGCCTCTGCTTTTAAACACAAAAATAGTTTTATTCTAGCTTAATGCAATGCATGTGGGTAAGTTTCGTTAAAAAAAGTAAAATTTTGAGCAAAAAGTTTTTTGTCAAAGACTTCATCCGGATCGGATTCAGAACGATGATAAAAACATAGATGGAGTAGGTCGAGTGCATCAACACACCTAATGCTTGCACAGACCTATACCTCGTCCTGGGTCGACATTTTACTCAGTAACATTAGGCAATTTTGATTTATATTGCTGTTTAATGTTGATTATCACGTTATTTTACATATGCATGCATGCTTACATATGCTATCGCTTGTTTCTGCTTCTTCACCCGTGTTTTGATCAGGAGATACTCTTTCAGAATGTGTTTCACCGGAAATTTCCGTCAATGGCGAGGAAGCGTTGTCTCATAAATGACGGAAATTTCCGTCAATGGTGGGAAAAGAGTTAAAGCCATAAACAGATTTATTAGTAGTATGTTAAGAATTATGACCCACAAAGCCTCTCTTTGTGCAGAAACGCTTTATGTTTCCAGTAAAATGAAATAATATTATAATTATGGTCAATTCATAATCTGCACATTCGAAAAATTTTGTGGTGTACTTTAATTTATTTTCTTAAATTTAATCTTTTTTTGCATTGAGTTTTAAAAATGACCTAAACAAACACAATTATCAACAGTCTATTATTTTTCAGAGATGAAGGCTAAAAGCGTTTGCTCCAAAACACTGTTCCTTTGTCAGTTCCTAGGTAAAAACATGATCAAACACTGGCATCTTCTCAGATCAGCTGACAATGTAAAGGATCAGCGCTGTATTAAAAGTACAAAGCGCACTGCATATTGTTTTATTAAAAGGATTTTAAGGTGAAAAGACTCTCTAGCAAAACACATCACCTAATGCTTCGGTCAAATGGGATTAAGTGTAATATTTTATCCAGACCATGAAATTCTTTCATACAGAATGATGAACATGCTGATAATTCTCCACGCAGTGAGAAAACACGCTCACGCTCAGTTCTCCCTAGCAACAAGAACAGAACTTCAACCGTAGGAGGTCATTCCCTGAGGTAAAGGCAAACAAATGTTCTCAACGGGAACTTCTCCAGGAAAACAGTAACTGATTTTGTAAAGGATAAATAATAGATGAAAGCATCTAAATTAGCTAATGATGTATTTAAATAGATGCGATGCTGAAGGACGACTATGGCTAATTAGCATTATACTATCATAAATTGTAAATTTGACACTACTACAAACTATATTTATAAATGTATTACCCAAACATTAATCACAGTGAATGCTGCTTTTATAAAGAAATAACAGAAAACAATGGTCTGCTTGGTTTGGTGTAATATAAGAGAAAAATAAAACATAAAATATATTTTGTGCATTTCTCTTTCTTGGCATGGTCCACTTTCTTGACCCACTTTGTGCATCTGCCGATGTTGTGCATCTGCACTCAATCATTACGGTTTACTTACTGTCATAATGATGTCTTATCATCTGTCTATTCTTTAAAAAACAACTGCAGATGAATAAATAACACATGAAATGGTAGCTTTCCACATAATGGTACATTTCATAGTGACAATTTCCAGGACTAAAGCCCTATACAAACCCTTATGGCTTCTGTGCTGTTTTAAACACATTTTCTTTATGCATGTATGTTATCATTTATACACTATCCTTTTTGTTTTGGAGTTGTTTTTGTAGTTTATTTGAAACCAAACCCGTGTCACAATTTTTTGAATATTTTCTGTTAAGGTATTTCTATTTCCCTCGGGAAGACACGTTGTACATTGATCATGTTAACTGAATAAACATTTCACTTTAGAGTAAAGGAAATATACAGTAAAGGACCTCCATTCCCCAGTGAGCAACGGTTTAGTGACATGCTCATGCTAAATGTTCCAGAATATTTGAAACAGTGACTGTCGAGCTGTCAGAGACAATGACTAAGTGTCACACACTGATCGTCTCTGCATGAGGGTTTGTCAGTCGCATGTGACGAGTCACATCATCGTCAGGTCACAGTAACACAGCCGTGTATGACAGCGTGAAGAGATTTAGAATATGTATCAAGAGAAACCCTGCAATCTATCACCACAACCATTTAGAGTCAGGAGCTCAATTATTTACAAGAGGAAGGCAGACAGAAATAGAGAATGGAAACAACTAGTGTCGGGGAAGCTACTTTGAAAACGCCACATTTATCTGGTGCACAGAAACCGCGAATCTCCCGATTAGGCTGACGGCATTAAACTGAACTGAACCCCTCTTCCTCCCCCAGCTCCACCTGCCTAGATATATGCAACAGGATTTATGTCTGTCTATTCATGCAGCAGCTGCATATATTACAGAGGCATGTCAATGTATCTATTAGCAGTAGCAAGTCCATACTTGCTCTGCAGCAGCAGCAATAACCAACAGCAGAGAGCAGATCTAGTCCACCAAGACCAAATGCATTAACACCGCCATATTCAATAACATGCTAAAACTAATCCGAGAGTTGTCATGACGGACATATATTATTATACTGATTTGTAAATACAACATAAATGCTGCACAGAATCACTTAATTAGGCTACTTAAACCAAACAATTTAAAAATATTTAACTTCCCAATGCCCAACTCCACACACCCACACTTAAACACTCTTTCATACCAAAACACACACACACCAAACCATCTACTTGACCTACTTTCACAGAAAGGCCTCAGAAGTCCTCGAGTTAAAATGTTCAAAAGACCTCACAGCCCAACACTAGTGAGAAATTTGAGCTTTCAAGTACAGATAGATTTGAGTTTTGGATATAAACTGTGTTTATTATAGAGAGTGTAGAGTTTTGATGCACAATATATTTAACTTCTCTTTTTTAAAGCATTTTAAATCTACGACCAAAATCAAGGAATACATCCTAATGAATGGTTAATGAAAACTTTATGCTGACACCTACTGGCATGGATGAAGCAGGGTTATTATCGTTAACTAAAACCATAAAAAAAAAAAATAATAATAATAATAATTAAAAAAAATATTATAAAATAATACCTGAAATAAAAGAAATATATTGTCAATTTGACAATTTATGCTTTATGTGCTTTATGCTAAAGCATTATGCTTATGCTTTATGCTGACACCTACTGGCATGGATGAAGCAGGGTTATTATCGTTAACTAAAACCATAAAAAAATTTAAATAATAATAATAATTAAAAAAATGATTATAAAATAATACCTGAAATAAAAGAAATATATTGTCAATTTGACAATTTATGCTTTATATGCTTTATGCTAAAGCATTATGCTTATGCTTTATGCTGACACCTACTGGCATGGATGAAGCAGGGTTATTATCGTTAACTAAAACCATAAAACCATAAAAAAAATAAAATAATAATAATAATAATAATAATAATAAAAAATTATTATAAAATAAAATAATACCTGAAATAAAATAAATATATTGTCAATTTGACAATGCAATTTGGCATGGCACCATTTCTCATTATTTAAATTTAAGTACTAAAATAACTAACACTAAATAAAATAAAACAAAAAAATATAACTTAAAAAATATATAGCCTAGACATAAAAACGAATAAAACCGGCAAAAACACAACAAAATGACTAAAGCTTTAACCAAAACTGTAATGAAAAAAATATTATAAAAAAGAAATCCAATTCAAAATATTAACAAAAACTATAATAGTATTTCAATGACAGTAAAATAACACTGGGATCAAGCAACG